>NC_090390.1:62093582-62248083 GCF_036365525.1 Heterodontus francisci
GGTATGATTTTCGACTAATGACGGACTATTTTTCCAAGTTTCCAACAATTTGACAACTACACAAGAGGCAGCCATTGCCAGCACACTAAGTACCATTTTCAGTTTGTTTTGGACGCCACATGAAATTGTCTCAGACAACGGTCCTCAGTACATGGGCAAGCCATCTCGAGATGTGTGCAAAGTGGGGCACAGATCACTTATGTCGTCACCACATTATCCTCAATCAAACGGCCTAGTGGAGCACAGGGTCCGTACTTTTAAGTCCTTGATTATTAAATGCTGGGAAATGAAGCAGGATCTCTGGGTCTCAATGCTGCATCTAAGCGCAATACCATTGAGTGCAAGTTTACCCTCACCTGCTGAGCTAATCTTTGGGAGGTGAGTATGAACGACTCTTCCAGGCCACCGCCTATTCGAGTTTACACTGTGCGAGATGACTTATTGGAAAAACGGGAGGATGAAGGATTTGCATGATCACCATGCAGGTAAGGAATTGCCATTTTTAACCAGAGGATAAAAAGTTCAGGTTCTACATCCGGCAGAGGGAACCTAGTTTCCAGCTGAAATAGCTAAGGTTTGTCGAGAGCCAAATCGTATGAAGTAGTGACACCAAATGAAGTGACATTACGCAGAGATCTATGTCAACTCAGGGAGATACCCAATTATGAAACATTCAGCAATCCTATCGCAAATCGAACATGTTCAAAGGCAAGATCTGAACACAGCTCTGTGAAAGATCATGGTGAAGACAACCAATGCGATGTCGTTGTGCAAGAAACCAACACACCTAAGAATCAAGACCACTGTGATAGATCTCAAAGTCAGAGATCTCAAAGAAGTTTCACTATGATCCAATATACTGCTTGTTACGACCACATGATGAGGGGTGTGGGTGGTTCCCACTGTTCAACTCCCACCTGACCACAGCAAGTGTTTTTGTTATCAAAGTTTTAACCCCCTTGTGTTTTATTTGTCAAATAAACAGACAGCGACAGGTTTTCTTGTAGGTTTAAAACAGAAGGTTAATTATTTAGAACATAGAACAGTACAGCACAGTACAGGCCCTTCGGCCCACGATGTTGTGCCGACCCTTTAACCTACTCTAAGATCAAACTACCTACATACCCTTCATTCTACTATCATCCATGTACCTATCCAAGAGTCGCTTAAATGTCCCTAATGTATCTGCTTCTACTACCACCGCTGGCAGCGCATTCCACACACCCACCACTCTCTGTGTAAAGAACCTACCTCTGACACTAAACCTTCCTCCAATCACCTTAAAATTATGCCCCCTGGTGATAGCTCTTTCTGCCCTGGGGAAAAGTCTCTGGCTATCCACTCTATCTATGCCTCTCATCATCTTGTACACCTCTATCAAGTCACCTCTCATCCTTCTTCGCTCCAATGAGAAAAGCCCTAGCTCCCTCAACCTTTCTTCATAAGACATGCCCTCCAGTCCAGGCAGCATCCTGGTAAATCTCCTCTGCACCCTCTCTAAAGCTTCCACATCCTTCCTATAATGAGGCAACCTGAACTGAACACAATATTCCAAGTGTGGTCTAACCAGGGCTTTATAGAGCTGCAGCATAAGCTCACGGCTCTTAAACTCAATCCCCCTGTCAATGAAAGCCAACACCCCATACGCCTTCTTAACAACCCTATCAACTTGGGTGGCAACTTTGAGGGATCTATGGACGTGGACCCCAAGATCCCTCTGTTCCTCCACACTGCCAAGAATCCTGTCTTTAAGCCTGTATTCTGCATTCAAATTCGACCTTCCAAAATGAATCACTTCACACTTTTCCAGGTTGAACTCCATCTGCCACTTCTCAGCCAAGCTCTGCATCCTGTCAATGTCCTGTTGCAACCAACAACAGCCCTCCACACTATCCACAACTCCAGCAACCTTTGTGTCATCGGCAAACTTACTAACCCAGCCTTCCAGTTCCTCATCCAAGTCATTTATAAAAATAACAAAGAGCAGAGGTCCCAGAACAGATCCCTGCGGAACACCACTGGTCACCGAGCTCCAGGCTGAATACTTTCCATCTACTACCACCCTCTGTCTTCTATGGGCCAGCCAATTCTGTATCCAGACAGCCAAATTTCCCTGTATCCCATGCCTCCTTACTTTCTGAATGAGCCTACCATGGGGAACCTTATCAAACGCCTTGCTAAAATCCATATACACCACATCCACTGCTCTTCCTTCATCAATGTGTTTTGTCACATCCTCAAAGAATTCAATAAGGCTTGTGAGGCATGACCTGCCCCTCACAAAGCCATGCTGACTGTCTCTAATCAAACTATGCTTTTCCAAATAATCATAAATCCTATCTCTCAGAATCCTCTCCAATAATTTGCCCACCACCGACGTAAGACTGACTGGTCTATAATTCACAGGGTTATCCCTATTCCCTTTCTTGAACAAAGGAATAACATTTGCCACCCTCCAATCATCTGGTACTACTCCAGTGGACAGTGAGGACGCAAAGATCATCGCCAAAGGCGCGGCAATCTCTTCCCTCGCTTCCCGTAATAACCTTGGGTATATCCCGTCTGGCCCCGGGGACTTATCTATCCTCATGTCTTTCAAAATTTCCAGCACATCCTCCTTCTTAACATCAACCTGTTCGAGCATATCAGCCTGTTTCACGCTGTCCTCACAAACGACCAGGTCCCTCTCACTAGTGAATACTGAAGCAAAGTATTAGAACAAAGAACAAAGATAATTACAGCACAGGAACAGGCCCTTCGGCCCTCCAAGCCTGCGCCGATCCAGATCCTCTCTCTAAACATGTCGCCTATTTTCTAAGGTTCTGTATCTCTTTTCTTCCTGCCCATTCATGTATCTGTCTAGATACATCTTAAAAGACGCCATCGTGCCCGCATCTACCACCTCCGCTGGCAACGCGTTCCAGGCACCCACCACCCTCTGCGTAAAGAACGTTCCACGCATATCCCCCCTAAACTTTTCCCCTTTCACTTTGAACTCGTGTCCTCGAGTAATTGAATCCCCCACTCTGGGAAAAAGCCTCTTGCTATCCACCCTGTCTATACCTCTCATGATTTTGTACACCTCAATCAGGTCCCCCCTCAACCTCCGTCTTTCTAATGAAAATAATCCTAATCTACTCAACCTCTCTTCATAGCTAGCGCCCTCCATACCAGGCAACATCCTGGTGAACCTCCTCTGCACCCTCTCCAAAGCATCCACATCCTTTTGGTAATGTGGCGACCAGAACTGTACGCAGTATTCCAAATGTGGCCGAACCAAAGTCCTATACAACTGTAACATGACCTGCCAACTCTTGTACTCAATACCCCGTCCGATGAAGGAAAGCATGCCGTATGCCTTCTTGACCACTCTATTTACCTGCGTTGCCACCTTCAGGGAACAGTGGACCTGAACACCCAAATCTCTCTGGACATCAATTTTCCCCAGGACTTTTCCATTTACTGTATAGTTCACTCTTGAATTGGATCTTCCAAAATGCATCACCTTGCATTTGCCCTGATTGAACTCCATCTGCCATTTCTCTGCCCAACTCTCTAATCTATCTATATTCTGCTGTATTCTCTGACAGTCCCCTTCACTATCTGCTACTCCACCAATCTTAGTGTCGTCTGCAAACTTGCTAATCAGTCCACCTATACTTTCCTCCAAATCATTAATGTGTATCACAAACAACAGTGGTCCCAGCACGGATCCCTGTGGAACACCACTGGTCACACGTCTCCATTTTGAGAAACTCCCTTCCACTGCTACTCTCTGTCTCCTGTTGCCCAGCCAGTTCTTTATCCATCTAGCTAGTACACCTTGGACCCCATGCGCCTTCACTTTTTCCATCAGCCTGCCATGGGGAACCTTATCAAACGCCTTACTGAAGTCCATGTATATGACATCGACAGCCCTTCCCTCATCAATCAACTTTGTCACTTCCTCAAAGAATTCTATTAAGTTGGTAAGACATGAGCTTCCCTGCACAAAACCATGTTGCCTATCACTGATAAGCCCATTTTCTTCCAAATGGGAATAGATCCTATCCCTCAGTATCTTCTCCAGCAGCTTCCCTGCCACTGACGTCAGGCTCACCGGTCTATAATTACCTGGATTATCCCTGCTACCCTTCTTAAACAAGGGGACAACATTAGCAATTCTCCAGTCCTCCGGGACCTCACCTGTGTTTAAGGATGCTGCAAAGATATCTGTTAAGGCCCCAGCTATTTCCTCTCTCACTTCCCTCAGTAACCTGGGATCGATCCCATCCGGACCTGGGGACTTGTCCACCTTAATGCCCTTTAGAATACCCAACACTTCCTCCCTCCTTATGCCGACTTGACCTAGAGTAATCAAACATCTGTTCCTAACCTCAACATCCGTCATGTCCCTCTCCTCGGTGAATACCGATGCAAAGTACTCGTTTAGAATCTCACCCATTTTCTCTGAGTCCAAGCATAACATTCCTCCTTTGTCCTTTAGTGGGCCAATCCTTTCTCTAGTGACCCTCTTTCTCCTTATATATGAATAAAAGGCTTTGGGATTTTCTTTAACCCTGTTTGCTAAAGATATTTCATGACCCCTTTTAGCCCTCTTAATTCCTCGTTTCAGATTGGTCCTGCATTCCCGATATTCTTTCAAAGCTTCGTCTTTCATCAGCCGCCTAGACCTTATGTATGCTTCCTTTTTCCTCTTAGCTAGTCTCACAATTTCACCTGTCATCCATGGTTCCCTAATCTTGCCATTTCTATCCCTCATTTTCACAGGAACATGTCTCTCCTGCACGCTAATCAACCTCTCTTTAAAAGCCTCCCACATATCACATGTGGATTTACCTTCAAACAGCTGCTCCCAATCTACATTCCCCAGCTCCTGCCGAATTTTGGTATAGTTGGCCTTCCCCCAATTTAGCACTCTTCCTTTAGGACCACTCTCGTCTTTGTCCATGAGTATTTTAAAGCTTACGGAATTGTGATCACTATTCCCAAAGTAGTCCTCTACTGAAACTTCAACCACCTGGCCGGGCTCATTCCCCAACACCAGGTCCAGTATGGCCCCTTCCCGAGTTGGACTATTTACATACTGCTCTAGAAAACCCTCCTGGATGCTCCTTACAAATTCTGCTCCATCTAGACCTCTAACACTAAGTGAGTCCCAGTCAATGTTGGGAAAATTAAAATCTCCCAGCACCACCACCCTGTTGCTCCTACATCTTTCCATAATCTGTTTACATATTTGTACCTCTATCTCACGCTCGCTGTTGGGAGGCCTGTAGTACAGCCCCAACATTGTTACCGCACCCTTCCTATTTCTGAGTTCTGTCCATATTGCCTCACTGCTCGAGTCCTCCATAGTGCCCTCCTTCAGCACAGCTGTGATATCCTCTTTGACCAGTAATGCAACTCCTCCACCCCTTTTACCTCCCTCTCTATCCCGCCTGAAGCATCGATATCCTGGGATATTTAGTTGCCAATCATGCCCTTCCCTCAACCAAGTCTCAGTAATAGCAATAACATCATACTCCCAGGTACTAATCCAAGCCCTAAGTTCATCTGCCTTACCTAATACACTTCTTGCATTAAAACAAATGCACCTCAGACCACCAGTCCCTTTATATTCATCATCTGCTCCCTGCCTGCTCTTCCCCTTAGTCACACTGACTTCATTATCTAGTTCCTTACAGGCTTTTGTTACTACCTCCTTACTGTCAACTGACCTCCTCAATTGGTTCCCATCCCCCTGCCACATTAGTTTAAACCCTCCCCAACAGCGTTAGCAAAAGCACCCCCAAGGACATTGGTTCCAGTCCGGCCCAGGTGTAGACCGTCCAATTTGTAATAGTCCCACCTCCCCCAGAACCGGTCCCAATGTCCCAAAAATCTGAACCCCTCCTTCCTGCACCATCTCTCAAGCCACGCATTCATCCTGACTATTCTTTCATTTTTACTCTGACTATCACGTGGCACTGGTAGCAATCCTGAGATTACTACCTCTGAGGTCCTACTTTTTAACTTGGCTCCTAACTCCCTAAACTCTGCTTGTAGGACCTCATCCCATTTTTTACCTATATCATTGGTGCCTATGTGCACAATGACAACTGGCTGTTCACCCTCCCCCTTTAGAATGTTCTGCAGCCGATCTGAGACATCCCTGACCCGTGCACCTGGGAGGCAACATACCATTCGGGAGCCTCGTTTTCGACCACAGAACCGCCTATCTACTCCCCTGACAATCGAATCCCCTATGACTATAGCCCTTCCACTCTTTTTCCCGCCCTTCTGAACAGCAGAGCCAGCCACGGTGCCATGGACCTGGCTACTGCTGCCTTCCCCTGGTGAGCCATCTCCCTCAACAGTATCCAAAACGGTATACTTGTTTTGGAGGGAGATGACCGCAGGGGACTCCTGCGCTGCCTTCCTGCTCTTTCTCTGCCTTTTGGTCACCCATTCCCCTTCTCCCTCAACAATCCTAATCTGCGGTGTGACCAATTCACTAAACGTGCTATCCACGACCTCCTCAGCATCGCGCATGCTCCAAAGTGAGTCCATCCGCAGCTCGAGAGCCGTCATGCGGTCTAACAAGAGCTGCAGTTGGACACACTTCCTGCACGTGAAGGAGTCAGGGACATCAGCCATGTCCCTGAGCTCCCACATTGAGCAAGAGGAGCATGACACGGGTCTGAGATCTCCTGCCATTTTTAATCTTAAGCTTAACTTAGTTAAATTAGTTATATTCATTAAGGACCTCCCCTACCTCCTCCGACTCCAGGCACAAGTTCCCTCCACTATCCCTGATCAGCTCTACCCTCACTCTGGCCATCCTCTTGTTCCTCACATAAGTGTAGAACGCCTTGGGATTTTCCTTAATCCTACCCACAAAGACTTTTTCATGTCCCCTTCTCGCTCTCCTTAGTCCATTCTTCAGTTCCTTCCTGGCTACCTTGTAGCCCTCTAGAGCCCTGTCTGATCCTTGCTTCCTCAACCTGAAGTAAGCTTCCTTCTTCCTCCTGACTAGCTGTTCCACATCTTTTGTCATCCAAGGTTCCTTCACCCTACCATCCCTTCCTTGCCTCATCGGGACAAACCTATCCAGCAGTCGCAGCAAGTGCTCCTGAAACAACCTCCACATTTCTTTCGTGCATTTCCCTGAGAACATCTATTCCCAATTTAAGCTCCCCAGTAACTGCCTAATAGCATTGTAATTCCCCCTCCCCCAATTAAATATTTTGCCATCCCGTCTGCTCCTATCCCTCTCCATGACTATAGTAAAGGTCAGGGAGTTGTGATCACTATCACCGAAATGCTCTCCCACCGTGAGATCTGCCACCTGGCCTGGTTCATTGCCAAGCACCAAATCCAACATTGCCTCCCCTCTAGTCGGCCTATCTACATATTGAGTCAGGAAACCTTCCTGAACACACCTGACAAAAACTGCTCCATCCAAACTATTTTCACTAAGGAGGTTCCAATCAATATTAGGGAAGTTGAAGTCACCCATGACAACAACCCTGTTACTTCTGCACGTTTCCAAAGTCTGCCTCCCAATCTGTTCCTCCGTGTCTCTGTTGCTATTGGGGGGTCTATAGAAAACTCCCAATAAAGTGACTGCTCCTTTCCTGTTTCTGACTTCCACCCATACTGACTCAGTAGACAAACCCTCCTCGACGACCTCCCTTTCTGCAGCTGTGATACTATCCCTGATTAGCAATGCCACTCCCCCACCTCTTTTACCTCCCTCCCTATTCCTTTTGAAACATCTAAACCCCGGAACATCCAACATCCATTCCTGCCCCTGTGATATCCAAGTCTCCGTAATGGCCACAACATCGTAGCTCCAAGTACTGATCCATGCTCTAAGTTCATCACCCTTATTCCTGACACTTCTTGCGTTAAAATAGACACACTTCAACCCATCATACTGGCTGCAACTTTGCCCTGTCAACTGTCTAACCTTCCTCACAGACTCTCTGCACTCTGTATCTGCCTGTTCAACAGCTACCCCATCCACTGATCCGTAGCTCCGGTTCCCATCCCCCTGCCAAACTAGTTTAAACCCTCCCGAAGAGCTCTAGCAAACCTCCCGCCCAGGATATTGGTGCCCCTCCAGTTCAGATGCAACCCGTCCTTCTTGTACAGGTCCCACCTTCCCCAGAAGGTATCCCAATGATCCACATATCTGAAGCCCTCCCTCCTACACCAGCTCTGTAGCCACGTGTTCAGCTGCACTCGCTCTCTGTTTCTAGCCTCACTAGCACGTGGCACCGGTATCAATCCTGAGATTACTACTCTGCTCGTCCTGCCTTTTAGCTTCCAACCTAACTCCCTATATTCGCTTTTCAGGTCCTCATCCCTTTTCCTAGCTATGTCATTGGTACCGATGTGTACCATGACTTCTGGCTGCTCCCCCTCCCCTTTTATTGAGCAATACTCCTTATCCCGAAATTGTTGCAACTGCACCCACTCACGCATTCACTCACATACATACACACACACACACACACACACACACAAGAAGAGACAGATAGCAAGGAAAAGGATAAGTGGTTTTAAGTGAGGTAGGGTTTCAGGGCTCACGGTAAACATATTGTATTCTCTTGGAAGTCGAGTGCTGTTTAGTTGCAGGCCTGAGGTGTTTTTAGATTTCTCTGTTGGTTGGAAGTTCAGTTTGAAGACAGAGGAACACTTCCAGTTCACTGCTGCACAGGTTGAAAATGTAGAATTCACAGCAGGGCACCTTCCTTTTGGCTTGTTGAATTTTCTCTCAACTCTCAGATGGACAAGCTTTGGTGATGCTTCTTCCTGGGTCTCCCTTCTCTCCAGAGAACTACTTTTAAGGTCAAAAATGGTTTCACACCTTTGCCTCTGTTGGGAGACAGAGATTGTGACTGACAATGGCCCAGATGTGGATACTTCACACCTTTTTTCAGAAGAACCCATTCAATTCAAAAATGTCTCTTGATGGGTTTAGAATTGGTGCAAGTGATATCTCTTAGCTTTGAATGTATTATTTTGTCCTTGCCAGACAGTAGACAGTTTGAATACACAAACCAGGTCTTCTGACCTTTGGCAGCCATTTTGAAACACATTGTCCACTGTTTTAAAAGAAAAGTTCATTTTTATAACTGTTCAGGGTGAGTTCTTGTAGTTTTAATCATTGCATTTTACGTGAGCGTCACATGCTGTAAGCTTCGGAAAAAGAACTCCCATTATAGTTTACCAATTCCTACTTATGAGTGATTGGTGAGTTTATATATAAAGGATAGAAGGAAACACAACACAGCAGATCTAGCTGGATTGGAGTCTCACAGTTCCTGAAGCAGTATAGAAGGGAGCTCTCAGCTGCAGCTCACTGGATCTGAGGATTTATTCTGTTGGGTTAACCAGGGGAATTTCCAGCTTCCAGATCAGTATTTTTGTTGCCTGACAAACCTTTATTCAGCATTCTCTACCTACTCAGAATGCCATTCTTGCTTCCTTGTGCTGGATGGAGTAAGGAACTTCCTGTTTGGGGACTCCGTGCAATATGCCCCAGATAGTGTTTCATACACCATAGTATTCTGCTTCATATTATGCAATATTGCATTGCAGAGAGGCCTGCATTTGGAGCAGGCAGTCCTACAGCAGCAGTCACCATCTGATGAGGACGACCTGGGGAAACGAGAAAGAGCAGTAGAGGAAGAAGGGGCACGTCAGCACCTTGTAACCAGAGATGTCAGGGGAATCAACTCATAGGTCAGTGGTTCTGCTAGTCTTCTCACACTCCTGCCCTGAGAACTTAGCTAGAACCCCTCTGCATAACAGTGCCTATCATATTCTTCCCACTCCTTTCATTCAGTATTGAAGAACATTCAATCCATTCAGACAACTTCTCCATTCATGGCCTTCTGACTATGCTGTCTCAGAAACTGATATCAAACCACACTATAGTGCAAAATGCCAAATATAATAAATGCATTCCATTTATTTCTCACCCAGATGATTTTCCTTAAAGAAGGTTTCCTAACTCTGCTACTCCTGCAAAGTGCTCCCATAATAGCCTCAGCAGAGATGTTCCTCATGAGGGGACTCTTGAAGTACATGTGGCCACTAACTTGCAGGCTTCTGTGATTCGGCTGCTGCTGAGGAGGTCTGGCCCAGCTGACCTGGTGACACTATGATGGGTATTGGTTGAGGGGAAAGTGAATGTGCAGACACGCTGACATGCTAAAAGAGACTACTCCCATTGCATCAGTGCCTTGGGACTGGAGCTCATCACTTCCAGTCATCTGTTGGAGAGCAGATTGCAGAAAATGACCAAGTCTCTATCCATTTGACCCATCATGCTCCTCATTATGGAGCCCAGAGTCTGCATGACAGACAATTGAAAATCCTCCAAAGCTTCAAAACAGGCTATTGTGGACTTCAGCTGTGAGGGCCCACCTGAAGCATCCCTGGAGGGGACCACATTATTCCGGGCAGACAGCAGAGTAGTGACGCAATGCGAAATGACACCGCAGAAACTGGATGCAGTCTCCTTCACACTCTCAGCCCTAGTGGTGAAACAAATACCTTATATGGCTGTTTGTGTGAAGCAGCAGTTTTCTATTAATGCTTAGGCCCTTTAAACTTAATCTCTGGCCTCTTTGGAGAGCTGGAATAAAGTCTTGCTCACTCTTGTGATCTCTGCTGGGCTGTCCCTGCCAAGAGTAGCTGCTGCCCACTGATGCACAGCACTCTCGCTCACTACCTAACCCAACTGGAGAACCAATGTCTGAGCTGGCGCCTGAGAGGGATGGAGTGCCTGAAGGTGCACCCTCAGGAAAATTATCCTACATGGCATCTGTTCTTCTGGAAGAGCCTCTTGGTGTTGAGAAGATCTTAGAAAAAAAGAGAAAAGGGAAGAGTTAGGATGGGAGAGAGATGGTGTACATGATCACATGACAGTCCTGAGCCTGCAGGTTGCATATGCTGAGCTTGCTGCATGTTGAATGAAGGGATAGAATATGCAGGCACCCTGCACGGGTACATTCACCAATCTACATGACCCTTTTTGAAGCAGTGATGTCCCGGCCTTCTTGCTTTACCTACATGAAGGTGAAGATGTTGGAGACCCCTCCACCCATCCTGTTCTCTCCCTGGTATTACATGCAGTTTTGTCTTGCATAAGAAGAGGGTGAGAATCAGTGACTTTGTTGAAAAGGTAAGTGGAAATGTGTAGAGCTTGTGCATATAGTGGACGTACTGGAAGGTGTAAAAGAAGCAAGATAGAATGAGGATAGGGAGTGATGAATGTAAACAACAACAACAATAACATATATTTATACAGCATCTTTAATGTTATAAAACATACCAAGGCACTTCACCGGAGCATTATAAAGCAAAATTTGACACTGGGTCACATAAGGAGATATTAGGGCAGATGACCAAAAGCTTGGTCAAAGAGGTAGGTTTTAAGGAGCATCTTAAGAAAGGAAAATGAGGTAGAGATATGGAGTGGTTTAGGGAGGGAATTCCAGAGCTTAGGATCTTGGCAGCTGAAGGCACGGTCACCAATGGTAGAGCGATTAAAATCAGGGATGCTCAAAATGCCAGAATTAGAGGTGTGCAGATATCTCGGAGGGTTGTGGAGCTGGAGGAGGTTATAGAAATAGGGAGGGGTGAGGCCATGGAGGGATTTGAAAACAAGGATGAGAATTTTAATATGGAGGCATTGCTTAACTGGGAGCCAATTTAGGTCAGCAAGTACATGGGCGATGGGTGGACAGAACTTGGTGCAGAGTTTTGGATGACCTCAGGGAGTGTGTGTGATATGAAGTAAGGAAGGAGTGATGGCAATAGTTGGTGATTGCACAAGTTGTCGTATGTGAGACGAGAACGATGATAGTGTGTGGTTTAGAGAGGAAAGAAAGTTGGGTTTGTTTGGACTAAGTGAGAGGTGTTTTAGTGCATTGCGATCATATTTTGAAGGCTATGATAGGGGGAACTAATAGTTGAGGTGAGAGGGGGAGGGGTGTATTGGTTAATGCTAATGAGAGAGGTGGAGAAATAAAGAGATGTTCTCAGCCTCACTGATCTACAGTTCATCAAACCTCTTTCTACATTGAACCCTGGGCAGGGGGGCAAGTTATGCTATTAGCATTGACCCTATGGTCAACAAAAAGGGTAAAAGACAGTATTAAGCTAAAAGAATAGGCTGACACAAATGCAAAATAAGTGGGATAACTCTAATAAAACAAAAAAAAAAATGCAAAGAAAGTGATAAGATGTTCAAAAAGAGTGTGTAAACAAAAACTTGCAAGAGCTACCAAAACAAACAGTAAAAGTAGACCAAATGGCCTACTCCTGCTTCTGGTTCGTATGTATGTTCATATGTATGTAAGTTCATATAAATATATTAAGAGAAAGAAAGTCATCAGGAGCCACGTGGACCCATTAAAGACAAAGATAGGTGAGATTATAATGGATAATAAATGGACGACTTGTTGAATTAAATGTTAAACTGACCATTTTTAAAATTCATTCTTGGGATATGAGTGTTGCTAGCATGGCCAGCAATTATTGCCCATCCCTAGTTTCCCTTGAGAATGTAGTGGTGAGCTGCTGCCTTCAGTTACTGCAGTTCAAATGGTGAAGGTACTTCTTTTAGGTAAGGAGTTCCAGGATTTCAACCCTGTGATGGGAACTTTGAGGCAATGGTATTCCCACACTTCTGCTGCCCTTGTCCTTCGAGGTGCTAGAGGTTTCATTTTTGGGAGGTACTGTTGGAGAAGCCTCAGCGAGTTTCTGTGGCATTTTCTGTAGATAGCCACAGTGTGTCCATGGTGGAGGGAGTGGATGTTTATGGTGGTGTTGGGCTGTTGTGCTTTGCCAAGCTTCCTGAGTGTTGTTGCAGCTGCACCTATCCAAGAAAGCTGGGAGTGTTCCATCACACTCCTTCCTGACTTATGCCTTGTGGAGAGGTTTTGGCGAATCAAGAGGCGAGGCACTCACCATGGAATACCCAGCCTCTAACCTGCTCCAGTAATCATGGTATTTATGTGGCTGGTCTGGTCGAGTTTCTGCTGGTATATATCAGTGACTTGGATGAAGGAATAAAGAGGCTAATTTTGACTTCATGTGATAGTGTAAAATGGGTGATGGTAAATTGGCAGCCCATTTTACATCTCTCCCGATTTTTATATCAACTTAAGTCAAATTCAAAAAAAAATCGGGAGACATGTAAAATGAGCTGCTGATTCACCACCACCCATTTTGCATTATTGAATAAAATCAAATCTACCTAAGAAAGTTGTATATCCAAATTTGCAATCTGTTGTGCAAGTGGGAACAGGAAGTTACAAAGGAACATTGACAGATTCAGTGTGTAGAAGAAACTCTAACATATGGAATTCAATTTGGAGAAGTGCAAGGTAAACCACTTTGGATCCAAGGAAGACAGATCAGCACTTTTTCTAAATGGCAAGAGACTAGAATCTGTGGAGGAACAAAGGGATTTGGGTGTCCCAGGTACTCAGATCTCTGAAAGTCATTGCACAGGTGCAAAAAGTAATCAAAAAGGTTAAGAAAATATTGGCCTTTATCTCAAGAAGGTTGGAATACAAAGGGAAAGAAGTTATGCTTCAATTGTAGAGCTGTAGTCAGACCCTATCTGCAGTATTGTGTTCAGTTCTGGGCATCACACCTCAGGAAGGATATATTGATCTTAGAGATGGTACAGTGCAGATTTATCAAAATGACATTGGTGCTTAAAGGGTTAAATTGTGAGGCTAGGATGTTAAAATCTTGGGTTGTATTCCCTTGAGTTTAGTGGGTTGAGGGGTGATCTCATTTGTTTAAAATGATGAAAGGATTGGATAGAGTAGATACAGAGAAATAATTTCCTCTGGTGGTGGAATCAAGACCAAGGTGACACTATCTTAATTAGAGCTAAACTATTCAGGAATGAGATCAGGAAGCATATTGGCACCTGAAGGGTAGTGGAAATATATTATTCTCTCTCCCCAAAAGACTGGATGCTGAGTCAATCGAAACATACAAGCCTGAGATCTATAGATTTTTATTAGTAAGGGTATCAAGCAATACAGATCAAAGGAGTTGAGGTACAGAGCAGCCATGATCTAATTAAATGGTGGAACAGGTGCGAAGTGCTGGAGGCCTAATCCTGTTCCAATGCCCATGTCTGTGTAAAAATGTGCCAGAAAGAACTGTGAATTTGTGATAGAGAATTAATGTAATAGTTTATGTCAGAAACTCTACCTGTGTAATGGTGCTCTTACACTATTGCTGTTGACAAAATATATCGGTGTGTTATTTTGGGTGGGGGAGGATGGGTAGCTGTTTTTTAAAATGTGATTGATCAATGAGTGCTATTTTATGTCGATATTGGTATTTTTTAGGGGTATCAGTATATGTTTTGTTATGGATACGTCAGTAAGTACTTTTTTTGGGGGTCCAGTGCATGTTATTTTATGGATTATGAGTGATTATTATTTTTTGAGATATCAATGTACGTTTTGTGGGTTTATCAATGCATGCTTTTATGGGTTAGCAGTGTACATTTATTTATGGGTATATCAATATATGTTATTTAATTGGTTCTCTGATTGTTCTCTTTAGGTCACCAGTGTTATTTTGGGATTATCAGTGTATTTTTATGGGTATATCAGTTAGTGTTATTTTATTGGATTTCAATACATATTATTATAGGTGAGTAATGTTTTAGGTATGAGTGCATGTTATTTCATAGGGATATCAGTGAGTGTTATTTTATGGAGCAAAAAGAATGTTTTGGGGGAATCATATTAAAATATAACTTAAAACAGGATTTTTAAAATGGCAATCATAACTACCTTTAATGATTCTTCAACATACTACAAAAAGAAATATTTTCATCTTGACCCTTTTCTCCATAGGCACTATCATCTGTCTACTGTGGCTGAGCAAGTCAAAATCTATTATTTTTCGCTTTTCGTTTTGACCAGGAATAGTATTCCACAACTCTTCATTTATAATTTGCGCCATTGAGTGAATAAGTCAAATTCCATTTTCATTGCATTACATCCTGGGATTTTATTGGTGTATTTTCAAATGGTATTCAGTGATCCCACCCATTTTTCCATAAAAAACTGAAGTTGCCTTGGCTGTATCCTCTGTAATGTTCAGGACTTTTAAAAATATATATGATAAAAGCTTCAATTCAGACAAAGGAAATACCATTTCTCAAACTTTATAGTGTAAACTTATTTTATCCAACTATTACTGACAATTATTTTGAGTTTTGTTTCTTTGACTCGTTCTTGCTCATTTCCTTCTTGACTCATCTCGTTACTCTTTCAGTTTCCCTCTTTATTTTCTTTTATCCACATCAGTAATTTACCAAGGTTTCTAACTATACCATGTTAATAGCATTCTTAGAATCAACCACTGACTCCTTTCTCCCAGGTACTTTGCGATCATGAAGTCCTTCAACCATTACAAGCAAGGTAACGGCTGTTGATTCGTTCAATGTAAACACTCTGACTGAATCCGTGATTTAGAGACTGAATGACTGTTTCAAAAGTGAAATCATTCCAGCACTCCGAGTACATCTTGGATCAATTAATATGGTAATTTCCAGTCACGCCTCAGCAAAATATTGAAGAACTCATTTTAAAAGGATAAAGTTTATTTAACGAAATTGCCTGGACATTATTACTAGCTCTCAAAAAATACCCACTTAATACCCATTTAATAGCAAATTAATGTTGCTACAGTTCTCTCAAGTAACGTCCTATTGCGCCACAAACGATTTCGCGGAAATAGAATTGTTTGAAACTTAAGGGCTTCGCGTTCACTTTGCCTTTATGTAACACAATTAATAATGAAATATTTTGTGCATAATTATGCATGCTTATTCTACGTAGGGCTATCGAAACAACCCTTTCTACAAACATGTCACAATTATTTACGATGAAATGCACGATTTGTTTTACTAATTGAACATCTTGGGACTGAGGGCTCTTTATATTTAGCAAACGCTGAAACTTCAGACTTTTAATCCTCTCACACCTCTCAGACAAAGCAATAGCGGGAACTTTAGAGTCGTCTTGAGCAATAAAGAGAAATCAATATAAACAGATCGATATAAAGTGAGAGTGTAAACAATCTATACGTCAAAGCTAATTTGTGTAGCATTTCCATATGATGAATCGTGTTGTGCTTCTAATGTATAGTTAGTCTTTTCTGAGATTTAACACGCGACTAAGGTGACACACTGCCACCAGAAACGGGTCAGGCTAATATAGAATTTTGCAGTTAATAAAAAAAAGACACGATGCTACTGGCGAAGATTCGTGTTCAAAAAAACTTTTCTTTCTGTATTGGTGAATAAACAGAATGACGCAGACTCCGAGATGTAGCAGAGATCGCCAGAGAGCAGAAGTCCTTTCTGCTGCTGGATAAAGTGTTTGTTTGCTGATGGCTGTTGTGTCTTTGAGAGATGTGTGTTTGTGTGTGTGTGTATATACAATTTTTGCAAGTGTTTTTGGAAAGTTGCAGTCCTGATGTTCCTGATAAAATCCCCTAATGCATGCCCATGCCTCCAGCAAGCCTACAGCTTCCTATTGAAGATGAGCAGACGCTTCAGCCTGGTATCTGCGTGTATTGCGCTTAATCTGCTCCATGTCCTTTTCTATTTTTTTTCCAATCTTTCCAATGTTCGTGTCATGACCCTTTCTGGTCGGTTGCCGCCAGGGACACAATAGACTGTGAAAACATTATGCTTAAATAAAAAATAACGGGTCAATTAAATATAACAATCTTCTTCTTGTGGCAATGTTAACCATAGGATTTCTCTGTGGTATATTCAAATCAGACATGGTTTTGACCTATCAACATTAATAATGCACATTAGTACTGTATTAATTAATTAAGGTACGTGTTGACATTGATGCTATTTTTCATCTTCAATGGAAACGTTTTGATGGGTATTAGTGGAAAAATACTTCAATCAATATCTTTACAATACAAAATATATGAATTGTGGAAATCATCTGAAATGTGAAACTAGTTATTTATCTCGTCTGATTCACGCAGTTTAACATTTATTAATACCTTAGAACATAACTGCACTCTCAGAGGTTTGAGAACACCAATAAATTGAGAAAATGCCACTACTATTGATAAGCTTAGAGAAATAATCAAACGTCATTACCACTTTGGGCTTTCTCCCGCTCCCAAACCCGGAAGTAAGCAATAGTTTTTTTACTCCTCACAACACGTGGAGTGCAAATCTGATTTACCAAATATAGTCGCACAAAGAAAAATGGGAATTTGCCGATCAAAGATCAAAGTGCCAGCAACTCCACCTCAAATCCCTCCTCCACTATTAGTCCTCTTACAGAACATCAATTTTTCACACATCAATGATGGCTTAATAATAGTTGAAAGACAGTTGCATAAGGATGCAAATCTTGCCTTTGTCTTGGCAAGGCTTTATAACGTGCAAGTGCTGATTTAATATAGCTAAGTAAAAAGCGATCCCTTTTGTATCGGGGTTGCAGAGGCGTTAGTAATCGCCCGAATCAAAGGAGATGTAGAGATGTTAATTCCCCGTACAGTTTAGACACAGCATGCTCATTTGATGCACATTTCATTCATAAGCTGTTTTAATAAAAGAGCAGAAAATAAATTATTGACCATCACATAAATATTTTAAACCAAAATTTGTAAAAGTAGTGGTTGTTATGTATAGAATATTTAAAATATATTGTGTTTTTCTATTATTGGTTTCTTTAGAAATTACGACATTTTCAAACAAATTTACTGACTATGCAAACCACACGATAATATAACCTTTTCTCAGATATAGCTCACTTTAAGTGAAGTTCATGTTCAGCGGGTAAGCTGAAAATACGATGCACATCTATGCACTGTATTTGAAAAATCTTGCACTTTTAAGCTCCTGAGATAGTGATCTAGTGGTATTTCATTGGACATGTCTTGGTGCAAGTGAATTCCAATTTCCAGGGACTACCATATTTCAATTAATATTTAAGATTCTATCTCAAACATACGCATCTATTGAACTCAGGATAATGATGCGGCAAGAATCAAAGTTTCCGTTTCAATAGATTTCCCATCATTTCGTATGGTTTAGTTCATTATTAAAATTACTATTACACAGTGTTTTATATTGTGAACATGTTAAAAATCACTATTCGCATGGTGCCGGCAGCTAAATGAAGAAATAACAGTGACAGATTAAATCACATTTTGCCAGGAGAAGGAAATATATTGTTGCATACGTAATAACTGGACGGCATTAATAAAAGCAATGCACAACACTTACAAAATTATTATTACTATTTCTTTGGAATGGCTAGGTGCGCATCAGCATGTTCAGATAAAAATCTGGTCAAGCCAAGCACATGTAAAGATGTGTCGATTTAAAACAGTTGCTTGATTCACTATATGCACACATACACAAACATCGATTGCAACGTTGTAATATATTTAAAAAAAAACTAGAATGGAGTTGGAAAACCCTTGATGCATTAACTGGAGCAAAAAGTTAGAAGATCAAAACAAAAGCAAAATAAAAAGATTGAGGAAATCAAGTTCAAGGGCTTTTGATTAACACTAAAAGCCTCAGCCAAACCCCTCTCTTGCTCTCTCTCTCTCTCTCTCTGTGTTGCCTTTTAATTTATTGATGCAGACGTCATGTAAGTCCCTCCTTATTACTCTGTACGTATTCCCCTTTTGTGCATCTCATTAGTTTGGGAGCGGGACAGGCTGTGGAGCTTTCCCTGTCAATCAAAGTGTCAATCAAACAGCGGCGAGCCTTTGAAGTGGAGCAGCCGCCGCCGAGTCTCCAACAACTTCACTCCGAGCAGGAGAGCCAGCTCTTCGGCGTGCTTTCACTAACAATTACCGCTCCTGCGATTTATTTACTCACTCAGAGATAGCGAGGGGGGCAAGAAGAAGAAGAAGAGAAGGAAGAGAAAAAAAAAACATACTTGCGACGGATTAACAACCCCCCCCCCCTTCCTCACCAACACTCCCCACTCCCTTTCCCCCCCGAACGAGTTGCATCAAGTCGATCACTTTATATATTTTTTTCAAAAAAAAAAGAGAAAAGGCGCATTTTTTAAAAAAGATGCCGCAGCTAAACAGCGGTGGCGGCGACGATCTGGGGGCCAATGATGAAATGATCTCTTTTAAAGATGAAGGGGAGCAGGAAGAAAAGATCTCGGAGAACGCTTCTGCAGAAAGGGATTTAGCAGACGTCAAGTCTTCATTAGTAAACGAGTCAGAGACAAACCAAAACAGTTCATCAGACTCCGAGGTAAGCAGCAAAAAAAAAAATACTCTTGTTTACTTAGTTTCTTTTTTCATCATTGTTCTTGAGGTGAAGTGGTGAGGAATTGATATTGTAACGCACGGGAAATAAAATGATTCTTTACCTCAGATACTTTGTGTTTCTGTTTTTTAAAACTATAATGTTGCAACCTGATGATCGCTGCTGAATAATCCAAACTCTTGTGACTTTGTGTCTCTCTCTCTCTCTCTCGCATCCACCATGTTACTCTCAGGCGGAAAGGCGGCCGCCGCCTCGGCAGCCAGAAACTTTTCGGGACAAATCCAGGGAGAGTTTAGAAGAAGGTGAGTTGGCCGGAAAAGAAACACACACAAAAAAAAACACGAAAGTTTTTATTTTTTCCTCTCATTTTTTTTTTCTTCCTTTCTGAAATGTCTCTCGCTGTGTCGGGAGCGGCTGTGGCGAGGTGTTTTGTTGCATGAAGTATGTTGAGAAAAGTTTGATCCCTAACTTTTTTTTTCTTTTTCTCTCTCTCTCATTCCCCGCCATGTTTCTTGACCTAGCGGCAAAGAGGCAAGATGGAGGGTTGTTCAAGGGCCCACCATACCCTGGCTATCCATTTATTATGATTCCTGACCTGGCAAGTCCTTACCTTCCCAATGGATCTTTATCTCCCAGTGCGAGGACGGTAGGTTTTGTTCTTCTGCATTTTAAAGTTTCTTAAAAACAAAAAGAAAAGTACGCATGTTTTAAGTTTTCCAGAGCATTAAAAAAAAATAAAGCACAAACACTTTTCCTTGCATCAGCACAGTGGTGATCAGTTATCCCCCCTTCATGTCTTTTATTAAGAAAAGGCAGTTGATTTTTTTTAAGAATTAAAAAAAAGATGACATTTCTTTCAAAGTCTTGTAACTTTTATTCTATGCCATGTCGTGTGTGTTGGCAGAGCTTGTTCTTTTGCTGGGTGCTTGTGGTTGGGACTAGGTGGACTTGTACAAACTTTTTTTTAATGTGGGTTGTTTGGGTGCAACCCCCCCCCAACCCCCAAATCATTCAACAAGTGGATGCCATTCCAATTTCTATTGTCAGCTGCGGCTTGGGCTTGTTTGTTTCCAGTTCTTATTTTTTTCTGGTAGTCTCTGTGATTGATTATTTTGTTCCCTTTAAAAAAAAAACACGTCTCCACTGTGTGTGTATTTTTTTGGCCGAGCAAAAAAGAGGCGTGTTTAAATAAGGGGTAACTTTTTTATTGATAACTTTTTACGGTAGCTTTTAAATCTTGGATGTCTTTTGTAATCTATTATTCGGTGCAGCTTTGCACCAGTTTTATTTTGTTCTTTTGTTTTCATGGCATTCCGATTAAGGCAGTCGGACCTTTTGTAAAACCTTAACTGCGTTGGAAATGTAGAATTTTACAGGTCATCATGCAATACAATGGGGGGCTCAGCGGGACATTACCATTGCGATTGGGGCTAATTTGCTAGACTCGATAGGCTTTCTGCTGCTTCCCAGTTTACCACCACGATTCATCGAACTGTCAGCTCCCGTCAGCCTTGAAATAGCACCAGAGTCACGTGAAGTGAACTAGGGGAAACTTTTTGATACTTTTAGACAAGGGGTACAAGCACTCTGTGTCCTACACCAGGATTGAAAATCCCCATCACCTAGATTGCAGTGTATTATTATTTACATTTTGGTCGTCTTCCCCCTCCCCCTTCCCTCCCAGTTTTAATTTAATCTATGCTCTGGATTCAAGAAAGGGAGGGGAGGAGGGGGGAGGGATATGATTATTTAGAAGGATTCTGTAAATATCCGGTTATATTAGATGCAGTGGCAAAATCCGTAGTCATTCTGTTTACTCACATTATATAGACTGAATTGGAAGTTTTCAAAGTGATTTGATTTTCTGTTCATAAGACATGATTTGAACCACCCTATTAATAAAATCTTTGGATTTTGTGCAAAATTTGTCAAATTTACTGCAGCTAGGGAACAATTGATTTTTTTGTGTAGTTTTATAGAGCTAAATAGTAATTTAAGAGACATTAGATTTTTTTTATAAATGGATATATTTTCCGAAGATATCAAACAGTTTGGGCATAGGTGGTGATATTTTAAATGAATTAAAACAATGTAGGCTAGATTTATAAAAAATAAAATTGTGATTCGTTTAATTTAATCCAGCTTTGTTTGATTTAGCATCTTGTTCTTAAAAGTTTAGATCCCCTTTCAGTTGAAAAGATCTGTTTAAGATTTAATGGGATTGCAGCATTTATATCAGTACTGAAAATCCTGGAATTATTCAAATAAAAATATATGGTATTCAGTGTGTTTTTAAAAAAAAAACTTTCGCGTTCACAAATAGTTTTTGTTAAAAATGTATTTATTTGGATGTGTATGCATTGATAGTGATTTATAGTCAGCTGGTCCAGTATTCTTGTACACTGTAGGTTAGTGCATTAGTCCAAATGCTGAATCACATTGCGATTTTTAAAAAATTGGAATGTAGACTTGATGTCATTTGTTAGACCAACATATACTGTAGCGCATTAGATACAGAAGCTGTATAGACCCTTTGTCTAAAATTTCCACATGTACTTAAATTGCAGGCCTTTATGTTTGCTGTATCTTTCGAATAATGTATTAGTTTGTACTGCTCTCCTACAGCCCAGCAAACAGTATCATAATTAAATGTCTAGTTTTGGTACTGTCAGTACATTATGTTGGGGGAACTAGATGAGACATTTATGATTATGTTAATTACTACTGTAATTTTGGTGTCGTCGTAACATTTTTAATGCTAGATTCAGCCGAGATTACGTGTATTGCCAGCATGGGGCAGTGGGCAAAAGCAAATAGAACCTGAATGAAACTATGCAGGCTCCTCCAGAGGGATAGATGATATCCATTCCTGAAAATTGTATGGCAGGGCTTCCATGTGGTACATATCTTTTTCTTGGTACAATGCAAAACTATTTATCATTACACAGTCCATTATGTTTTAAATAGGAGCAATAAAATGTTTATCACGTTGAATGGAGCAGGTGTTCCTGGCCTTTTGTGTTGCGAGATTTGTGTGTCCTGAACAAAATGTTTATGACTAGCAGTTAAGGTACAGGTCAGATAATCTTAACTTTTCATTTACAGGGGTCCTAGCCAGCAACACCCTCTGAGGCCTTTTCATTGCTAAATATTTGATCTGTCCCTTCAGTCAAACACCTGTATATCAATTACAGGCATTGCAATGACTCATTCTTTTTTTGGTGACTTTTTAAAAGACATTTGCCATAATGAGAGCTTTGATTTTGTAGATGACTTTCATTTTTTTCTTTTTTCTGAAGAAAGATGATTGTTTAAAGTACTTTTTTCGTAATTTGATGGTGTTTACTAAAGATATTTTGATATAGGCTTTTTATTGTAATTGGAAGCAGTTAATATAAATTTGTTCTGTCTGAACTATAGAGGCAAGTTGAACTGGAAATGAAACAATATTGGTCAAGTGCAGAATTTTTTTCCTCCTGTGCTTTTGAAATTAAATTGATGCACAAGCGTTTTACAAGTGAGGTTTACATTTTTAAATTGGGAAGCTACGCCATACCAGGAAAACACAGTTTAAGGGTTTGCAAGCATGCATGTGAACGTCACACTAAATCTTTGCCAGTCATGATTTCAAGTAATTCTCTACTGTTACTGCTTTCAAAATAGAACCTATAACTCTTAACTCTTCCTATTTTTAAAATGTTATGAGAAATTCCTGTCTGAAATGTTGTATGTGTAGCAATATGATGCATTATACTCTTGTGCACATTTCCTAAACACGTATTTAAAATAGTAAAACATGTATCTAGGTTTAGTTTACAAAAGTTGAAAGAAAAGGGCTGATGTTTTAAAAAATGCGTAGAAACTGCGAAACTAGCTAAGAAGTCATGTTTAGAAAGATGTGCTTGGGAGTGACAGCTGCAGAGATTTGTGAGAACATAAGTTTCTGTACCATGACTAAAGTTGGAGGAGATTTTCCAGCTGTTCTGTAAGTTTTCTGCAGTGGCCGGTTCAGTTTTTGAGACCTACGTTTAATGCTTATACAGCAATTGTTTGTCAGTGGAGCTCCAAATCCCTGAGATTGCAGGAGAAATACTGTTTGTTTTTGTTTTAACCTGAACTAGTGTACTAGAGATTCCCTGTGCTTGATTCCACAGCTACTGTGCAGCCACATTTACACCTTGACAAGCCATCAGAAAGAAATATGCCCCCAAACCCTTGGCTGGCAATTGCAACAGAGTCATAAATCTGCAGTGATTTATTTATGGCTTGTGTCATTTATGAATGTTGAAATACTTGAAGCCATAATCCAAGGAGATGTTGGAAGTGGAGTTTGGTGCTGAAGAAAATTGAGAGATTAGAAATGTGTTGAGACTAGCTAGGTTTTATCATTTCCTTGCAGCATGGTTTATTTGTAGTTGGCTGTTTTCAATGTGCAGGGTTAACCCTCTAAACATGGCAAGAATTGTAATCTGGATTAAGTGTGTTTACATAGGGGTTTAATTGCATGTGGCAAAGAGTTGGTTAAATCCTTGCTTCCAGGTGTGAGAGAGATTTAGTAAACGTCTTCTATTTGGTGCTGTGGCTGCACATGTTAATTGTCCCTAATTGCCATCTCCGGGGGGTTTATGGTGCTGAATAGGCTCTTTAACACCACATCAGACTCTTCCTATATGTCTGATGTGTCAGTATATGAGCAGTTCTAGCAAATGTTTGGTATTTTGTTTTTGGGTTTGTGAAGGTATTAGCAGGGCAGGGTACATTTACAAAGTCATGGCCTACCAGACCAGAAGAAGTAATTTGCACAAAAAATGGATTCCAACTAAACCAGCGTGATTTAAAAAAAACAATAAATCAGTCGCATATTTGTGCAGTGATTCAAATGGAATTGAGACCGCTCCCATCTCAACATGTGGTAAATTTAAGTCAATGAAATGCAGATGTAGATTATGGTGAGGTTTCTCAGCAGCGATCAACAAATGGGAAAGCTATTCATGCTGTAAATATTTACAAACTAAATTTGAACACCAGGAGTTTTTATTGTGCCTAATGATTAAGTGCGAATGGGGGAGGTGCGGTGGGGGGGAGGGGGGGGAGGTGCGGTGGGGGGGAGGGGGGGGAGAGTCTGTACTGTTTGTTCCACCTTTTTAAAAAAAAATAGCAACAGTGCAATTTTAAAAACTGTTCCTTTTTGTGAACAGTTCAGTTGCTGACATAGTTCTCCATTACTCAGTGTTTCTGTCCACAAGACTGGGTTCAACAAACTATTTTTAAAAAAAAACTTCGATGTGAGGGCAAAAGTCAGAACCAAAATTACACTGGATCTGCCAAGTAGAAATAGTTAGAATATTTAAATTTGATATATTTTTTCCCTTGTCATTAGTTCTCTGCTGAAGCTCTTAGTATAGCTGAATGCTCCATTTTCTGGGGGGTTGGACAAACTGTAGGGTGGAGATGCCACTGTGCAGTCTGTCTGACTGAAATGACTGGAAGTGGCAGTTGTTCTGATGTTTGTTTTTTTGGGTGGGGAATGGGTTGGAAGGAAATATTCACATTTTGTTTGAGGAAAAGTCAATTCCTTTTGACTGTTGAGTCTTAAACTTGGCCAGAAGGATCAGTTGAGCCCTGTCTAGAAACAGATGACTTGGCAAACCTATATGCTGCAGTTTGATACTCCTGATTCTGGTTGATAATTGGAAGCTACAGAGTAAAGTTAGATCTTTCTTTGTCCTCTGTTCCTTCCAACAGGATGGCAGGAACAGAAAGCCAGTTGCGCCAAATCTGTTAGTTATTTGCACCTAGGAGTAAGTCTATGGTGGCGCGTTGTGTGATGTAGAGACAAAAACAAAAATAACTTCTAAGAACTGTATTTGTGCTACTCTGAATGAAAGGTATAAGTGAGCTGATGTGCAATTTGAATAGGTTAGGCAGAAATTGACACATATAATCTTTATATATGACTGGATACTTGTGCTTCGCAAACCTTGCTTTTAGGTGCACAGGTCTCTACATGGCGCAGATGTCCGTACATCTATCTGTGTGGGGCACCTAGGTACGTGCCATGGGGCCTGTTTTACTTTGTTCCCAAATGCGTTGATGCCAGCAGATCTTGTTGTTCTGATTTACAAATCATCCACTAATAAGGCAACAGCACGAAAAACAAGCCTCTCCAAACCCCCAGGCCCACTAAATTCATACAGGACTGTAAATAAAAGCACAACTATGATCATGTTGCCTTGGTTTCAAGGGTCTGGATTGCTAGAGCTTTGGAGGGTTCATGTGGCTCCATATTGGACCTCTCTCCCATCTGGTATGTTGTACTCTTTTTGGAATAGTGAACAAGAAAAATGATAACCTAGTTCTGGCAGTACTGTACTTGTCCTGCAAGTGATAGCCTCCACGTTTTATTACCCTTCTATCCCCTTCAAGGCGAAAGTCTCTTCATTGTCACCCAAGCAGAATCTTAAGCCATTCTGTCTGTTACTCCCTTGTGGTTATGCACGAGCCTTGATAATGAATATGAGTGTGCTGTTCAACTGTAGAGGAATCACAGGGCCCGATCCAGTCCTCACCTGGAGACCTTGCTCACTTCTTGTAGGGGTTGTTATATAGTAATCAGCAGTGGGCACCCCCTGGCCATTATATCCTTCCCTTTAAAGCATAGGTTTTGCAGCTAATTATCATGCCTTGTTGGTCTCTTGGCTGAGGTTAACTAACTGAACACAGACCATGGATAAAAACTAAGACCTTTTTTGGCTCATCAGCTGTTTTATTTTTAAGGTTCATTAGAGTGTAATTTTGTGTCTTAATACATTTTTACAATTATTAAATTAAACCTACTCTGATCTGTCCTCCCAATATTGGAAACCCTGAATAAAAGGAATTATATCCTGAAGATATTCTGAGGTACCCTCAGAAAGTACACAGGATTTAATTTATGATTTACAGACGTGACTGTTACTATTGTCCATGTTTTTACATATATTTTAGTTGCTCTCCTGTGGTGTTTCACATGGTAAGTCGGAGACTTTGTGTTGTTAATTCTCCATGTCACTCTTCTAATTCTCTCCATTTTCTCGATTGCTTCTCTGCCCTTAACTCCTTATGCTTAGTGGAGGAGGTAATCAGTTGGCTTCATTCTATTTGTGAAAAATGGAAAATGCACATTCTTGTCCTCCCTCAGCTTATTATGCTTTATAAAAGTTTATAGAACACCAAACAAACTGTAACAAGTCTGTAGTCATTTTTCTGTCTCAGAAGCAGCCTCTTTTAAAAAAAAATCTGTTAAGTAAAGCTTTTGAACTTTGATCTCTAGCTTTTCACAATTATTTGAAGAAAAGCTACTGCGCAGAAAGTGCTAGGGAGTGAAGAAAAATATCCTTTCATAAAAAGTGACCGCACAGTGCAGTTGTATCCTGGGAAATTATGTGGATGAAACGTGCTTAGACTTCACAATCCAAATTCTGTTCAGTTACAGCTCTCAGCAAAAATATCAAGTTCAAACCCAGGCTTTTGGGGGAGACTCAAACATTCAAGTAAAAACTCTAATGAAAGGCATTAAGAGTCAACTCAATGGATACATTTCATTAGGTGAATTTGAATGAGTTTCCAATGAACTATGTGCCCCATGTACCGAATGTAATGTAGAACGGTTAGATTTTGAACAATTTTTTTCTGAGGTGCTGACTCTTGCTGTGGTCCAGTTCCAGATGTACTGGCACCCAGATAGCTGTGTAATGTGTTAGCAAGCTATGTTTTAATGGAGGCCATCCTATTCGCACACGACATGTGTACTTTCCAGTAATAGGATAGCAATTTGAAGCAAGAAGCCTGCCTTGACTTCTTTTCCCAACTCACTGGCGTTGAAACCGTGGCATCCCAACTGTTGCTCGGCTTGAGATCAGCGAATTCAGCACCAGCTGGAAATCACATCCTGGGCTCTTCTGGTGTATATGTTTTACTCCGCAAGACCTTGGAGCACGCAATTCCTTTCTGATACTCTCTGGTAGAGAGAGCGTGAGAATTAAATGGCGTCACAATAGTGGAGGATGCCTCTGGGGACGTAAAGCAGACAGATTACTGATGTAAGGTGAGGCAAGACCGTGGAGGAACCTGAAAGTAATGGTGAGCATCTGAATATCAGTGCTCATTTAAAGTCATTAACTTGAATGCACAAAGACCACTAGTTCAAATTTAGGTCTATTGAAAAAGTCGTGTAATTTTAACAAAACTGCAGAATTAAATTGGCATGTAACTTGTGAACTGTGTGGCAATTAATGTTTTAGATAAATTTGACACTGACTTGGGCTTAATACAGCAGTGGCCTGCTGAGTTTAAAATGTCAGAAAGCAGCAAAACAAATTACCAGGGCTATGAAAATAGTGTTTTTACTTTACTGCTGTTCCAGTGATTACTGTAGTGGAGAAACCTGTAAGTTTTTTTTAAATGGAGAGTAATAAAATGCTCAGACTAAAATGCATGGAATTTTCAAATTAAACCCCAGTGCAAACTGTTGAATAGACACCTGGCTTGCTGCTGAGGCTAAAGAGGCCTGCCGGGGGAAAGGGGCTGCTTCTGTGACAGTATCTGATTCCTTGGGGGTCAGCCTCCACAGGGATTGCCCATGGCTGCACTAGTTTTCTGGGAAGAAAAGCCTGGTCAAGTTTCCATTAAAATTTCAACTGAGCCACTGGGAAATGAATAAAATAAGCAGAAAGGGATAAACCTGTTAATGTTGCATTCTGAGGGGGAGAAGAGCTTCCAGCGAGATGATTCTCAGGGCAGGAATTTCAGGCTGGCAAAAGCTGGACAGGAAACAAAAGGTGTTTGAGTAGTACTTGTAATTGCTGTTAATGTTAGAATAATTAGAACAGTCCTCCCAGTGGCTGTCTATGAGAAGAAAAGGGACGAGGAATTCAAATTCTTGTTTGTCAAAAGGGGGGTTGGGGTTAGGGGGCTTTTATTATAATCTTGAGCTTTCCATGTGTGTGGTTCTTGTCTGTCTTTTCCTAATTTCAGCCGTATCTTGTTCTGTGCACTTATTCAGTACGAATGGATTCAGAAAAGCTGGATGTTTTTGTACCTCCAATCCTTAAGAAAACAGTTAAGGATTCAATTACTACACAGGAATTTGAAGGGGAAAATAGGTTCATTTAGAGGCCTTGTTCAAACTGTGGCAGTCACAGCTAACGTTAATTGTCTGTACTGACTTCCTTCCATTGTAATAATAAATACTCTGGAATTTTTCATACAATACGTAGTTACCTGCAGGATGTAAATTGGAGTGAATGTCAAGGTGTGTGGCCTTTTGAGTTTTAGAGTTGCTGTAGCACAAAAGGGAATAATGGTATTAACACAAAATTTAATTATTTTAAAAAGCTAATGTCCAATTTGTGGAATTTTACAGGGAATTAGTACATAGTAATTCAGTGTTTCTTGTCATGAAATACGAGATTTTCTCACCTGCTTTTGTGAAGCCAAAACAAAATGTGTTTTTTTTTTGACTGTATAGCGTGTTTTCCCTGTTTTTACTTTAATATAACTTCATTTTATTCTGTAGTTAGAACATTGTGAAGACCATACGCTATACTTTTTCCAAATTTAATCTGTTACAAATCCTCCTTGAGTTAAAGTTTTTCATACTTCTTGACATTTTAGAATAATTTTTGTTTCTCCTATATTGCAGTTACAATGCACAGAAAAATCTCAAGAAATCTTAAATATGTAGCTTGTACTCATTTATAATATTGTCTGTGCTGCAGTGATGAGAATGACATGTATCATTACCGGATGGAATGGGAGCAGTGCTGAATGTTAATTTTATTAACATTCACTTTAAATTTGGTTAAGCATGAATTTTGTTCTCAATTTCAAGCAGTGGTGTCTTTGGATGTCTTTTTCTCTAAGCTAGCTGTAGAACTATTGGGAGTCTTTCTTTTGGGCCTCCTTATCTCGAGAGACAATGGATACGCGCCTGGAGGTGGTCAGTGGTTTGTGAAGCAGCGCCTGGAGTGGCTATAAAGGCCAATTCTGGAGTGACAGGCTCTTCCACAGGTGCTGCAGAGAAATTTGTTTGTTGGGGCTGTTGCACAGTTGGCTCTCCCCTTGCGCCTCTGTCTTTTTTCCTGCCAACTACTAAGTCTCTTCGACTCGCCACAATTTAGCCCTGTCTTTATGGCTGCCCGCCAGCTCTGGCGAATGCTGGCAACTGACTCCCACGACTTGTGATCAATGTCACACGATTTCATGTCGCGTTTGCAGACGTCTTTATAACGGAGACATGGACGGCCGGTGGGTCTGATACCAGTGGCGAGCTCGCTGTACAATGTGTCTTTGGGGATCCTGCCATCTTCCATGCGGCTCACATGGCCAAGCCATCTCAAGCGCCGCTGACTCAGTAGTGTGTATAAGCTGGGGATGTTGGCCGCTTCAAGGACTTCTGTGTTGGAGATATAGTCCTGCCACCTGATGCCAAGTATTCTCCGAAGGCAGCGAAGATGGAATGAATTGAGACGTCGCTCTTGGCTGGCATACGTTGTCCAGGCCTCGCTGCCGTAGAGCAAGGTACTGAGGACACAGGCCTGATACACTCGGACTTTTGTGTTCCGTGTCAGTGCGCCATTTTCCCACACTCTCTTGGCCAGTCTGAACATAGCAGTGGAAGCCTTACCCATGCGCTTGTTGATTTCTGCATCTAGAGACAGGTTACTGGTGATAGTTGAGCCTAGGTAGGTGAACTCTTGAACCACTTCCAGAGCGTGATCGCCAATATTGATGGATGGAGCATTTCTGACATCCTGCCCCATGATGTTCGTTTTCTTGAGGCTGATGGTTAGGCCAAATTCATTGCAGGCAGACGCAAACCTGTCGATGAGACTCTGCAGGCATTCTTCAGTGTGAGATGTTAAAGCAGCATCGTCAGCAAAGAGGAGTTCTCTGATGAGGACTTTCCGTACTTTGGACTTCGCTCTTAGACGGGCAAGGTTGAACAACCTGCCCCCTGATCTTGTGTGGAGGAAAATTCCTTCTTCAGAGGATTTGAACGCATGTGAAAGCAGCAGGGAGAAGAAAATCCCAAAAAGTGTGGGTGCGAGAACACAGCCCTGTTTCACACCACTCAGGATAGGAAAGGGCTCTGATGAGGAGCCACCATGTTGAATTGTGCCTTTCATATTGTCATGGAATGAGGTGATGATACTTAGTAGCTTTGGTGGACATCCGATCTTTTCTAGTAGTCTGAAGAGACCACGTCTGCTGACGAGGTCAAAGGCTTTGGTGAGATCAATGAAAGCAATGTAGAGGGGCATCTGTTGTTCACGGCATTTCTCCTGTATCTGACGAAGGGAGAACAGCATGTCAATAGTCGATCTCTCTGCACGAAAGCCACACTGTGCCTCAGGGTAGACGCGCTCGGCCAGCTTCTGGAGCCTGTTCAGAGCGACTCGAGCAAAGACTTTCCCCACTATGCTGAGCAGGGAGATTCCACGGTAGTTGTTGCAGTCACCGCGGTCACCTTTGTTTTTATAGAGGGTGATGATGTTGGCATCGCGCATGTCCTGGGGTACTGCTCCCTCGTCCCAGCACAGGCATAGCAGTTCATGTAGTGCTGAGAGTATAGCAGGCTTGGCACTCTTGATTATTTCAGGGATAATGCTGTCCTTCCCAGGGGCTTTTCCGCTGGCTAGGGAATCAATGGCATCACTGAGTTCCGATTTGGTTGGCTGTATGTCCAGCTCATCCATGACTGGTAGAGGCTGGGCTGCATTGAGGGCAGTCTCAGTGACAGCATTCTCCCTGGAGTACAGTTCTAGGTAGTGCTCAACCCAGCGGTCCATCTGTTTGCGTTGGTCAGTGATTATGTCCCCCGATTTAGATTTGAGGGGGGTGATCTTCTTGATGGTTGGCCCAAGAGCTCTCTTCATGCCATCATACATTCCTCTGATGTTTCCGGTGTCTGAGGCCAGCTGAATATGACTGCATAGGTGTTGCCAGTAGTCGTTTGCGCAACGCCTAGCTGTTCTTTGTGCAGTACTTCTGGCTGCTTTAAGTGCTGCGGATGTTAAATCGCTGGGGGCTTTCTTGTAGTTCAAAAGTGCAATGCGCTTAGCGGCTATGACAGGTTCCAGCTCTTCATTATGAGATTGAAACCAGTCTGCATTTCTCTTCGCACTTTTGCCGTAGGTGGTCAAAGCTGACTCATAGATGGCGTCTCTGATGTGGGCCCACTTGGTCTCAGCATCCCCTGTGGGAGTGTTTTGAAGGGCTGTTACAAGTGAATTTAGAAATTTTTGTAACAGCTGTGGGTGAGAAATTCTGCTCGTGTTGATGCGCGGGTGGCCCTTCTGCTTGGAATGATGCAACTTCTTTGGTCTGAGTCTAACCTTGCTGCACACCAGGGAGTGGTCGGTGTCGCAGTCCGCACTGTGGAAGCTGCGTGTGATTTGAACACTGTTTAAGGCGGCTCGCCTTGTGACAATGAGGTCTAGCTGGTGCCAACGACGTGATCTTGGGTGCCTCCATGAAACCTGGTGACAGGGTTTAGTGTGAAAGAACGAGTTGGTGATGCAGAGGTTATGATAGGTACACAACTCAAGCAGTCTCTGCCCGTTCTCATTCATCCTTCCAACGCCATAGCGCCCAAGGCAGGAGGGCCATGAGTCATGGTCGGCCCCAACCCTGGCATTAAAGTCCCCCAGCAGGAATAGGTGTTCGGTGTTGGGGATGCTGCTAATGATGTTATGGAGTTGTTCATAGAACTGGTCTTTAGCTTCAGGTGCGGAACAGAGTGTTGGAGCATAGATGCTGAGTAGGTGTACTGGACCAGAGGTGGTGAGCAGTCGGATGGACAGTATGCGTTCCGAGCCATTTGAGGGAGGCTCTATCATGCTGAGCAAGGAGTTTCTGATGGCGAAGCCCACTCCATGCTGTCTTGGTTCTTCAGGATCCCTGCCCTGCCAGAAGAAGGTGTAGTCTTGCTCTGCTAGAGAGCCACTCGCGGGGAGGCGAGTCTCCTGAAGTGCTGGGAGTAGCAACAGTGATATGACTACCTTAAATTTTGGAGTATATTGTAACTTGCAAATTTGAGGTGTTTTTTTGAAGTGTTCAATATCAAATAATAGTTTTACCAATTTCTTTAGAATCCTTTGATATATAGTACCGTTAAGCTTAACACTGTTTTCTATGTAGCCCTCTAACTACTGTATAACCTCCTTAATCCACCATCCCTTTTCTAATGCCATTTAGTTAATTACTTTATGAGGCACTGTCTCACTTCACTACTTGTGCATTTGATACTTGTTATATGCAGGAATTTTTATCTTGCATTTCAGAAATTCCAAATGATATTCTGGACTGACTAATTTTGCAATGTAGGCAAAAAACCCTTCAAATATTTTATGGCTGTACTTTTGCAAATTAAAGTCTGGTATTGCAGCTTCAATCTGTTTTAATTCGACTGTGACGTTCACCCATCGGATGAGTCTGTTTTTATTTCTAACAGAATAAACAATCATTCACATTACTTTTGTAGTGTCTCCTACCTAACCTAATTTAGCCATGGCACTAAAATTTGGAAATTGAGATATATGTCCCAACAGTTGCATTTAATTTCTGATGTCTTTTCAGTGCTTTTAGCATGCAGTGGAAAGCTTATTAAAAAGTTTTGGATTCTCTTGTTATTGTTTTGCAACTTAGTTGCTTCTACCTGGTGGGACAAGGTGTTTTAGTCTATTAAAGGTTTATTTGCTTTCTGGGCAACAGGGAGATGCAACAGTGTTTGGACATGGTGCACTAAGCAGGTGCTAATATGTTATGTATAAGCAGTGTTTACTTGTTACTGAGTTTACAAAATGTAAGATTACATAGGAAGAAGATTATAACTTTCAAGATCCATAATTGTGTGCAATTACGTACAAGTACATTTTCACTTATTAATGTGTGAACTGCATAAATCACCTATTATAGTTACAAAAGTGTAGAATCATTACACTTATAGAAAAGACAATGGGTTAAAGGCGATAACTATAAATAATGTTTTTTTTAGGGTTCCTTATTTCTATCAAAATTAAGCCATTTCTACCCCAAATGGCTATGCCATTATCATTAAAATAGTATTTTCAGTATTTGTGTTTGGAAAAGAGTTTGGCATTTTTCAGTCATTTTTATATAAGAAATATAGTGGTGCAGGTATAGTTCCAAAGTTTTATTATTTAATTCACATTGTTGGATTATGATAGGATTTTGAACAAATATATGCATAAGCTTAAACTGCATTTAAACCTTTCATGACGTCAGTTTTACTGCTGGTTGTGATTGACAGTCTTACTGACTGGAAAAATAGTTTAATGCAAACCTGTCTCCTGATGCTTTTAAATTAACCTAAATGTACATTGGTGTAGAAGGAATGGAGTTGCATGTTTATATTGCAAATTGTCCATTTAAAAAAAGTATGCATGCTTTTTAACTTGCTGCTTGAGTAACGATTTTGAAAGATTAGAAGAGATGCTAATCAATTTCACTCTCAGAATGCAGGTTATCTAATATGTTGAGAACTATGGCTCAATGTGCTAAAATTGTACCAAGATTTTAAAAAAGTATTAAGTTTATTCACAGAATACTGTGTTGTAGGGGCTTGATGTAGTCCATATGTTTCTGTGATCTTATTTGCTGAATTTTTGTGTCAGAAGTACATTTGGAAAGCTACATTTTGCACTCCAGACTCTGGGCTAGTGCGGTCACCCATTGCGTTTAACTTCACCATTACACTGAAGAATACTGATGATTCTTTCTGATTATTCATTGTGGTAGTCTACACTTGCCCAGTGTGCCACCAGTTCATTGTCTAATGCATTGGCATAATTTCAGAAGAAAAGCCACCTCAATGTTTTGTGACCTCAATTATTGTTGTGTGGAATTGAAGTTTTTAATCAATTAGTTTCATGCCTTTATATAACCTAATCTGTCAGGTTAGGTCGTATAGTGGGTGGGATAGTACACTTTCACCTCTTGGTCTTGGGTTTAAACAAACTCAAATATCTGTACTTATGTTAGAAAATTATTGTCCAATTTGGAACTCTTACAACAAGAACTTGCATTTATATAACATCCATAAGGTAGGAAAACATCTCCAGGTGCTTCATAGGACATAATCAGTTCTTTCCTTAAAGTTAGATTTGCCAAGAAAGCCTCTGGCTTCTTTGTTTTTCTACTTGTGTAATGAATAGTGACAGAAGTGAAATCATCAGCAGTCCAAAACTACGGCTGCTGTCAGTTCGACACCTCTTCTCTCTCCTTTCTCTGCACAAAGATTATGGTAGCTCTAATAGCTCTTGGCCCCTTCCCCCATCAATGCCAAAAGCATGGGTGGGGCTGGGTGGGCGGAAACTCAGACAAGAACATGCTGGATCAATGTGCATTCATCATAGCTTGGAATCTCAAATGTACAGAGCAGCATTTGGAAGCTCTGTTGAAGTTACTGAGGCAGCCTAATCAGATGTTAAAAAATAGTGTTGTTTTAAACATTGATATTTGTGCAATATTAATTTCCACTGATCTAATGTGTTTCCAACTTGTACTGACTAAAATTTGAGTAGCCAATTGTAGATTAATTGAAAGACTTGTGTTTATTTTAATGCCTTCATATCTGTCAAAAATGCTTCCACACACTTCAAGTACAATGAATTGATTTTGAAGTGCAGTTACTGTTACATGGACAAACCGATCATCCATTTTGTACACAGTAAGATTCCAAAAACAGCGAATGACCACCCAACCATTTTTATTGGGTGTCAGGGGTGGGGGAGTAATACTGAACAGGACATGGGGAGCAATCCCAGCTCTTTTGTTAGTGGTAGCATCTGATTCCTAACATTCACTGGAGGAAATAGGGCCTTTGCTCAATGTCTCATATAAGGGACTGAAGCCATGACAGCCTAGCATCCCCTCAGTACTGCACCGGATTGCTGGAGTTCTGGACAGCAGCTTGGACCCACAATTTTGTGATTTAGAGGTGAGGGTGCCAGCAGCTGAGCCAAACTTAACGTTGTCAATACATTTGCAGAAATAACTTCACAGTCATTTGTTCAATATGAAGGTCATTGCACACCAAAGGTATGAGGAATTCTCCTACTCTGTGTCAAAACTGCCAGCACCAAACATAATGCAGAACTGAGTACAGATGCTCATAAAAGTTCCCAATATGCATTATAAGTAATGGTACGCTGGAGTGGATCTAAGCTTGGGGTTCAGTTAGTGTAACTGTGAGAGCAAAGGTAAACTGATTTTTAATTCTTAATCGTATAATTTCCAGAAAGGGACCATAGCATGTGCCGGTGCTAACTCTTCCATCAGAGCTGTCTACTCTAATCCCATCTCCTGGAGCCCCGAAACTATAGACTAAAGTTTAGAAAGCATATTCTACCTTTATTATGTAAATAGAGGGTTTACAGATCTCTTTGTAAAGGTTTATATGTCCACTCTCATTTTAAGGGCCTGAATACACTCTAATTTTTTTTCTTGTGTAATGACATTTTGCTAAATCCAATAGTCGAAAGTAATTAGGTGTGGGAATCAAGATGTTTTATCTAAAAAAAAAGTTATTAGTTGACAGGATAATTATCTGAATATTGCTGTTTAGAACTACTGCCTGTCATTTTCATAAGCCAGTGCATATACAGTTTTGTGTTTAATTTATTAAGTTTGAGAGTTATTGGGTACATTTGCTGGGTATTCCTATTTAGTGGGGCTGAATCATATCCCTGGTTAACATCCCAGTGCAGCACTGAAGGGCTTTGCATTGTTGAAGGTACTGTCCTTCAGTTGAGGGTTAAACAGACTCTGACCTGCCAATTCAGGTGGATGCTGAAGAACCCATGACACTTTAAGAGCAGGAACTTCTTCATTGTCGAGCAATATTCTTCCCTCACCCAAATACCATCGCAAGCATATTGACTGGGTATTTGTCCCATTGCTGTTTGTAGTTCGTGGGTGTTGCAGAAGGGATGGCATATTTTCAACATAACAGTCACTGCACTTCCAAAAAGTAATTAATTGTTTGAAGCACTTTAAAATGTTCTAACATGAAGTCCAGATATTTATTACAGTAATTGGAAAAACAAGTAAATGATAAGGTACCATGCTTTGGATTGATGAGGTGGTGTAGTCAGTATTGTAAACTGCATTATGCTAAATACGTTTTTAGCTTGATTGAGTCATGTCTAACTACAGCCATGCAGACATTTTATTATATAAGCAATATGAAAGTTGCAAATTCTGCCCAGTCCTGCTCTTGTCTGAAGTCTATGTATGCACACTTTTTAGCTGGGGTAATTGAGACTGTAATTTAAAAGTGGGAGCTCTGATCTGATACCCTTTACCCCACCCCCACATCTCTTCAACTCCCTTGCCCAACTCGAGGAGCATTTAGACAAATTTGAGCTTCTAAATTGCTGGCTTGCTAGTTTGGCACAGAGCAGGTATTGAGCCTGTGGCCTCTGGTACATATGGCTTAGTGTGACTCCAGGTGGTGGTATTGACTGTTTTGCAGGAAGTACACACTGCTAACCTCTTGCAAACCCAAAAGTTAAGCTCGTCGCATATTATATCAATGTAGGGAGTTTTAAAAAAAGTTTTTGTATTATCCTTCGTTACTTGGCCTCTTAAGATTCTTTTCCATTGGTGGTTGTTTAGTTTGGATTGCGGGAGGGTACCATCCATGTATGATTTCCTAGCGTTTACACTGCTAAAATAGGCTCCCTTACCCAGGTGGCAGAATTGTGGACCTGCATTTTGTCCAGGGTTAGCGATGTACACGTGCAAAGCTGATGCACAGATGCCAATCTCCAAACGAAAAATATGCCAATGTAAACATGCCTTCAGCTCATGCTGGTTGCAAGAGTGACCCAGCATAAGTTACTTGAAGATAGTACCTGGTCTGTACTCCGTACCTCTTGACAACTTGACTGAGCCCAGGAACATGTCAGGTGAGGAATCGTGAGCACGGACTCCATGTTCTACAACCGAATTGGGCAGCGAGTTGGAGAACAGAAGCAGCTACTCTTGTTCTTTGAACACCGGTGGCAAACAGCACCTGTAGATTGTTCCTCTGTCCAGTACGTCAAATGTTAGTACAGTTTGTCTTGTCAACTGATTGCGCAATGTTTTAATTAGCTCCCCTCTGAATCTCAGTCAATATTTCAGATGTTAAAAGCAGAAAAGCTGAAAACAAAGCAGTTGAAATCGTATCTTGCACCCAACTGACATTGAATCATATAGTTAAGAAATGTATGTAATGGGATTGAGGAGTTTCTGGAGCTCTACAGATAATGAGGATTTTTTAAGGGGATGGGGGGGATGAGAAGAGAGAGAAAGCATGTGTTTACACAGCTGAATTGGTGCTGTTGCCTAGCAGTTAGTTACATTGTTCTATTCTATTTTTTGAATGCAGAAGTACTCATCTAGCAAATCTGCACGAGACTTCAGCTGTCTAGCAGCGCTCATTACAAGCTCTGTTCTGCACAACATTGCCTAGCTCAGCCTTGGGTTTCATCAATTGTATTCCTGTTTACCTTAGAACTTAATGCATGAAACACTGGGTAGATGCTTTAAAAATGGGTATTGGTGCAGTTTACTTGCTTAAATAGCATCAAAAGCAATTTTATAATTGTCTTAATGAAACCAGTTTTGCATTAGACTGGAAAGCCTTATCATGTCTTGGTCACATCTTTCTATATTTTACTTTCTTATTTCTGTGGGACATTTTTATTTAGTAAAGGAAATCTAGCCCAAAGTAGTTTGAAAAAAATTGAAGGTGAAAGTATTTAGCAAGTTCAAGTGATTAGGACTAAGAATGTTCTGGTTTGGTTTGTAATAAATAAGAATCACAAATAATTGATGATTTGTTCAACAAAATACTATGTTTTTATTTTTAAGTCGCTTATTTTTTTTATAAAAAGGTTGAGTGTAGTGTTAACATTTAATTAAAGTAAGACTCCTCCCTGTTTTGAAATACTCTTCTCTTTTACAGCACAATCTTAAAAAAAAAACTGTAATGAGCCTTCTGCTTTTGAAGCATTGACTTGTTAAGCGTGTATCCAAATTGAAGACTAGTAAGCACAATTCATCTTAGTGAGCTGTGTGGGGGACTGAAGCTACGCTTACTGGAGCAGATGTTGACATACGGGCAGTCATAGAACTAATTGTTGTTTGAATTACCCGTTATGATATGATGACAAATCTCCAGTGTTCCTGCCACTGGAGCAGAAAATGTAGCTTGAATTGGAATGATGTTAGCAAGTGTAAACTGTATTTCAACAAGATGGATAAATGCAATTATTGAGGAGACCTGTAGAGGGAAAATCCATTTAAATCTCGTAATGTTAAGCAGAGCACTGGTTAATTCATTTGGGCCAATTTGCAGGTGATATACGAGTGTCGGTGCACATTAGTCAAAGGGGGATGGATGTGCTAAGAGTGATTGGATGCGCTGAAGCAGATGTTGGCTGTTGTTGGGACAGCAGCAGAGGGGTGCTCAGATCCAGCTGCTAGTACAAATGCGTTTCACGAGCTCAAATGGCAAAAAGATGTACTAACCGATATTACAGGAGCAGTGCAGTGTAAACGCTGCAACAAGAGGTACCTCAGGCAGAAAGACAAGACTAACTAGCATTGGGAACTTGAGTAATTGCTTCCCCCACTCCAAAAAAAAAGTCTGTAGACCACTGCAATAATTTCTTTTGCTGTTGTTGAAATCAAAGTTTTGGAATTTTTCAAGACTAAACTAAGAGTTGCATATAAGGTTGTGCCTTGTGAGAAATACAAATGTAATTTTTAAAGTTATATTATAAATGTTCATAGTCTGGTTCTTCTTAAGTGACAATCCAATTGTAAAATAAAAATTGAAAGCTGGAAGGGAAACAAATCTAGTTAAGTGTAAGTAAACAGTAACATGCATTACAATGTGCATTTAGGGGTAATCTTTCGGCACCAATTTAATGTTTTTTGGACATTGCTTGTTTTTCCCTTTGTCAGTGGTATAACTTACTATGCAATATATCATCATCTTTCTACCTGAATTTTTTATGTATGCATTTGGTTGAGAAATTTGAATTGGAAAGCTTATAGTAGTTTCCATCTTCTACAAACAGCAGAGTTGTCCTTTACACGCTATAGCACATTTGCCTGCCTGTGTGCCCTACACAAAGAGAACACTTTGAACTCCTTTTTAAAAAAAATTCTAATTTTTCCTGAAACCAAATGGCAAACTACTCCTGCGACCCATTAAAAGAGTTAAAGAATAAAATTGTTTGAAACAAAAGCTGCACTATTTAAGAATATGTCATGGGGTAGATTAAACCAGTATGCAAATTTGAAAAATAAGCGGTTTGACTGAAAGGAGAATTGGTTCACAGTTTGAAACCACAAATGTAAAGTGTGCAGGTTTCTGATTTCAAATTACTCACTTCATTATTGTCCTCAATCTCAGCCTACGTGGCTTTTTATCTGAGTGTTAGAATTCTTACGAACCGGCTATGGTTAGAGGCTTGGTTTGTGGTTTTGATTGTAAAATGTAGTCTGTTGATCTTGATTTATACAGTTAGGACCTTTTTATTAATGTGGTTCTTTTTTTAATATAAATTATGACCACTCAAAAAGTTGCCAGTCTCTGCAGCTTGCTTCCATTCCTAAACACCCCGTCATTACAGTTTAATTTTGATCTCCTGTTTTCAATCGGCGCTTTCTTAAGGAAGGTTGATGTGTTGAGTTCAAACTAAAACTGTCACCGCATGATAATGGGGTCATTGCATCAATAACATGGGGCCACATCAGTTCATGATATTTCTACTGAACTGTCCTGATAACCGTACTGTAATGTACTATTTTATTATCTAAAATATAAAAGGTGCCTTCATATTTCCATATTTTACACCACTAATTTTTTATGGCATGAATTTGAGCCATCTATTTTGAGCTTTTGTTTCAACATTTTTTGATATTACCTGTGTTCCACAAGTACTTCAATGTGTAGACTATTTCGAATAAAGAGCAGTGCAAAAATATTTTTTTCTATGTTTGTTGATCTGGTAACATTTTTATTCAGAACATTTTTTTCTGGTGCAAGTATTGAACTAAACCATCTGTAACTTTACATGAGGCTTGTTTTGTGTCTTATTAACACTCCGTTTAAGTTTTTTTTTGTTTGTTGAATGGAATGTTTAGTGAGGTAGCTACCACTAAAATTATTTTGTTGGCCTGTCAAACAAGGAAAGCATGTGTAAAGTGCAGGAAGAAATTGTGGGTGTGTTGTCCAGTAGATGCTGCGATGCTTGTATAAGATTGTATAATGATTCCCAATGTGTTCAGTAGTTTCAATCGCATCTATCGATTTTTTTTTTCTCTCTCTCGTTTTCTTCTCTAAATTGGATTTAAACTCTTAGTACATTTTAAGGCTATCTAATTCTCTTGAGTTTCTGATTTCTAAGTTTAACTTTTTTTTGAATAGATTTTGCAAGTGTTGATAAGTGCTTGTGTGTCCTTATCAAGAAAGCAAGAATTTTCAGAACAAAGCTGGCCCTTTTTGGATAGAAAAGTGCATTCCAGTGTTTGTGTTGTGCATTGTTGTTTTCTCAGCAGTAGTGGTATTGTTACGTTTGCAGGAAGCAGTAATTCATATGTGCCTACTGCAGGAGCACCCACTTTGTACATTAGTTGTGTCTCATTGTTAATCAATCTCTGGTTTGCGTAGAATCCTGGAATCTTTGTGTGACAGTGTTTACGTTGGCAATAGTGATGGCCAACATTCCCAACATGTCATTTTTCGCAGTGTGATGTGAGCTGACCTTATTTTATGAACTTTGATTTTTCTGTGGTTTTAGTCAGTCATTTGATTTTGATGTTTAATCAATACAGAATAACTTGTTCTGTTCTTTATTAGACCAAACTTGTTTGGGTATTTTGCTTCTTTCAGAAATGTAAATTAAAATTAATCAGAGAGAGAGGAATGCTGAAATATGGGACCCATAAATGTTGTGAAAGGTAACTCTTAGCCCACAGAGTTGTCAGATTTTGTAAGAAAGTTCTCCAATTCATTATGAAGCCCTTGGCTTTTGTAGATCCTTTTATTGAACAAAATGGTTTACGAAGTGTAGACTTGGACAGATATGGATTTGACTCAATGTCAGTGTTGGATTTATAAGGAATTGTTAAAATAACAAAACATCCTTTGTTTGTGGTAATTTTTCACTTTGGTATTCGAAGCACTGCAGGATGTAAGTTTATTTAAAAGTTTGTATGTGCATGTACACGTTTTAAAAAAAAAGAACCAAAATAGATCCCAGCATTGCAGTTTATGATTGCAATTCTGTCATTTTCAGCCCTTGCTCAGTGTCTCTGGCGGTTGGGAAGTTTCAGTTAAGAAAAAAGTAACGGCTGATTTCATTTGTATTTGCTTATTTGGTTTTCCAGTCCTGTGCTCAAGTTAATGTTGTGTCCCAGTTCATTGTCAAGATCCTTGCTCTGTTTCAGACTGGCGCAGAAAGATCTTATTTACTTCATAGCTGTTGGCAGGACGGCAGGGGCAATCTGGACCAGATTATGATTTATTGTGATTTATGAATTGTTGCTGGGGACCTGAGGCCTCATAAATTGTGAACCTTTTCCCTAATTGTTTACAGAGGCTATTGGCAACCCGAGCCTCGTAGCTTAGTGGTTGTATGTGCATTTCCTTTGGTATTTGTGAGGCTAGATTGAGCCCCGGGAGTGTGTCCGATAGACAGTGTGGCTTTGTTAGTACACTTATGCAAAGATTGTTATAAAATTTAATGCACGTTCCTCATCATTGTTAAATTTGGACTTTTGTCCAGGCCTTGTTGCTGCAGGTGCAATGATTTATTTCAAGTAATAAAAAGGAGTTATTGGAAGCTATTGTTGAGGGAGACATTGGGCAAGACTCCTCTCCTAATGCTCCAAAAGGGCCATTTTAAAAAAATCCACAAAAAACAAACTAAGCAGTCACATATGATTCCATAAGCTTGGTCAAGTACAATCTTGGGATTCCTTTCTCATATTTGTAAAGCCAGCTTTATAAATATTAGGGTAATCTAGCTTTATTTTAAAGTTGTTTATGTAGCAGTTTTTAGCTAGAATGGCAATGAAGGAGTTAATGGTCTTTGCGCTTTCTGCTGCTGTGCTGGTTGCCTGTTTTTATCATAGCATCACAGAGAGGGTTTGAATCTTGGTAATTGGTGATCTAACTGGCACAGATTCAAACCAAGAGGTATTTGCCATCTAGTCATTAGAAGCATATTCTGGGCAATGTGAGTCTGAAAACAGTGAGTGCTCAGTGCTGGAGATACTGCTTGTTCTGTTTGAAGACGATTCTATGAATTCGACTGAGAGCAGCTTCTGTCAGGGATACCACACATTCTGCAGTCTAGATTTATATTCTAACCATAATTTGTGTCTATAATTTGGTGCTTTCAAGAATGTATCATCCTAAATTAGTGTGTGGGAATTTTGCAACTTTGAAAGTCCAGGAATTCCATTCTTAAATCGATAGTAAGGCCCCATTGGTCTAAAATAAAACTGTGGATATGATTTGGATGATTTTTAATCCACAAGTTCTGGTTCATTTAAAGTGCTTGGTTGCTGATTATGAAAGAATGGGTTTCTTCTTTCATTATAATTGCTGCACGGTGTATTAGGACCTACTAGAGTTGAATGCAATGTAGTGGCGATATCCTAGAAATAAAACAAGTGTGCACAGGGCCTTTATTTGAATCTTTGGTGCAGAACTTCAGCATTTCGCGATTTAGCTTTCAAATAATCCAGAGTTGAGAAACCATCCCTTCCGTCATGGCTTTGCATAGATGTTTTTCATGATAGCCACCTAGTGGTATGGTTGCTGGCTGAATTGGGATGGCTAAATCTTTATTGATTCTGAAGACTTAACCTCTTGATGGCTGGGTGCTAGTTAGTTGGTTACTTTTATGTTTACGACTAAAACCAGGCAGGAGCAAACTACTTTTGGGTGTCAGACTGTGTTTGAGTTTTGACCTTATTTGCCAGAAATGTGAGGTCTACCGTTTAATTTTGTTCTTTAATTTTTCATTTAAATTTGTTGTTTTGTGAATTTGCAACAAATTCACACAAGTGGATTCATTATTGCAGATATTACCTGAAGCCCTGCTCTCCTGTACATCAGTTGGGATTTCTCATACTTCATGTTATAAAGCCCAAATTAACAGCTGTTTTGGTTTGTGTTCACATGGATCTGACTGTGGGATTAGGTTCTGTTCTCCTGTGAATCAGTCTGGTTTGATTTATTTCAGGTCTATCAAAAAGATCAATTAAGCTCTTTCAAAGTAAAGCACCAATGAGCCCCCTCCTAACATGTCAGTAGCCTAAGGTTTCTACCAAGCTCCACCGAAGAGGTCCAAGTTGTCGATTTGGAGAAACAAAACAGACTCTTGTCTCTTAAACAGGAGATTCAGTTCTGGTTGTCAAATTCTGTGAAACTTTGTTCAGCAACCTAGTACCAAGAAGGCATATTAGATTTGATGCATTACTGAAAGATATGTCTGGCATGTGTGTATTTTTAATTTAATTCCAAATTCTTTTTTCCAATTTCTTAAATATATAATCTCATTCCAAAGAGAGAGTAAGAGGCTGTTTAAGTTAAGGTACTCAAGTCTGTTGGTTGTTTAATCAAAATTTTGAGTAAAGGTTATTTTGATAAATTAATCTGTCATCTTTAACTGCCAGAACCTTCTAGTTGGGCGACCAGAAACCCTAAATCTTCTGTACTAAATACTGGCTTTGTGCTAATGAAAATGGCTGCCAGACAGGCAGACTAACAGGAAATTGGGTTAGTAGTTTGGTTCCAGTACTAATGTTTTTCTTAGTCAATTTCTTGACACTTTTAGTAGCCAATCAACATTTGCTGTTGACTTTATTTCTTTTTCAGTTGATGCAGAATTATTAAAAATTCAAGTACTACGTATTTTGAATGTAATTTCCTGTACCCTTTATACCTGATAAGTAGTGTCAGGATCAGACATTTTCAAATAGAAAGCTGTGTTTTGAAATGGAAGTTCTTTCTCGCATGTATTTACGATTTGATGAGAATACAGTCAACCTGACTTGTGCAAAAAAAAAAATTGCATTTTTATATTTTTGTTAGTGATCTGTTTATGAAGGTTATAACTTCAAGCATGCGTCTTTTTAATATGCTCCTGGAAAAGCATTTTTCTCTCCTTTTAATCTTTTGTTGCAGGAAAGCTATGAGGAGCTATGGTTTCAGTAGACTTGTGGCATGGAAAAGATGGAAGGCCTTCTTTTGTAATAAACCCCTTACATAATAATAGCCAGCACCTGCAGTGTGGGGAGGTGGGTAGAAGCTTATATTTGGGAGGAGAAATCTTTTTGTAAAGAATCGGCAAATACACCTCCAGGAGAACATAAAGCCATTTGCCTTCAAATTAATCAGCTGCACTAATTGGGTTATTGGTACAAGACAGATTACAGGCTACAAATCCTCTGGGATAACTTCTGACAGCAATAGCAGTGATATGGGATGTAACTTCTAAATGCATTCTAGGAAGGCCAGACCATAAATAAGTCAATATGAAATTCTGTAGGAATTGGAAAGGGCAGAGTATTGGTCAGATGAAGAGGGAAATCAGTGGGGGAAAATGAGGGCTTGAGGCTCCTCCATCTTGATCTGTGCATTTTCTTAAAAGCTCGGTGAATTTTTTGTAATTCTCTCTTTACATTTCCTTTCAGTTTGGTAATTGAATATACAAGTAATACAGTAGCTTGATTGTTAGAGATTTCCATGGCTTGTAGAAATAGATATCTGGAGTAATAGCTAGTTAGGTAGTACAAAATCCTACAGAGCCATCATGAATATTCAAATTGAGAACTGCTGAATTTGCCAGCAGTGATCCAACCTTTGATCATCACCTGCTTGCTTTTAAATGTCTTCCTTGGTTCTGATTGGGATTTTTCTTAAAAAGATAACTAGTTTTGCACATCAGTGAGAAGACTACAGGTGGGCAGCTGGTAATGAAAAACCTCCTGGGGTTGGCGTGCAGAATTATGCTCACGATACACTGCCCCCCCCCCGCCCCGCTCCCCCACTTCCTTACCCCCCAACCTTGCAAGGATGTTATATGCTGAGAAGCACTAGGCCTGTCCAGGAAAAGAGCTGTACTGGGAAAAAAAAACTAGGTCTATCCAGAAGTAGAGCTGCACTGGGAACACTAGGCCCTTTCAGGCATGGGGCTTTGCTAGGGACCACAATGCCTGTACAGGATGTAGCAGTGATGGTGGGACACTGAGGTGAGCCGGGGCATTTTTTCTCCCTCTTTGTCCTGGTTTATTTGGAGAGAGTCCAGCTCTTCAGCCAAAAGTTTTGGAACTGCACTTTTCAATGTGAATGTTACCAGCCTGTGTTAATTAAAACTGCTGAATGTTTCATTTCATAGGTCATGGTCCAATATATAAAAATAAATGAACTGTTCATTTAAAAAAAAAAATACGTGCCTATTGCATTCTGATATTAAACTACACTTGGATTTCAAAATTATTTTATTTTGATTTAGTTTCTCACAGTTTTTATTTCTCATTCCTTACCACACATGCGCCACTTCTAATTTTTGAAGTTCTTAAACTATCTTGTTTGCATCTAGGTATTTAAATTGTTGGGAGATTTTATTGTCACTGTCGTCTCTTTTTTGTGGTCAGTGCAACGCTTCTGACCTTAGGTGATAGCTGTTCGATCAGCAAGACAATATTTTATTATTCATTGAGCGAACCCATCAGCCAAAAAGCTTTAAACTCCACAACTAGGTAATAGTGCACTTATGCTGGAATAAAGGTAAAGTTTTAGTTTTTACAGGCTGTAGAATAATATCACAGATCAATGTTATTAATATTTCATTGATCCAAGCAATGCCTTCCTTGAAGGCCACTCTTTGGAAATGCTGCAATGTGGGTCTGAGACTGTTATTTCTGAATACTCCTAAAGTCAGTTATGCCGCTGAGCTGCGACCACAGTGGGGGGGTCTAGACAAGTTCCCCAGAAAAAGAAAAGTAGGACCAACAGTTCAATTTGAATTGGGCTTTTCCCCTGTTACATGTTAAGATAACCTTGCCTATAAATGGAATTTATTGCCTCCTTTTGTGGAGAGTAAGGAAAAGGAGACGGACCACACTGAGTCCCAATATTTCCAAAGTTAGACGCCCAAATGCACGTGCGGTAGAACGTCTGCTATAGGCTCCCTGTGAATCAAAACAGCCTGCTAATGTCTACTGGGTCGTTTCAGGAACAGTACTGCTCTAGATTATATAAAACAAGAAGCGATAGTCCTGAAATTGTAGTAATGGTGCTCAAAGAAAAATATATTGAATAATGAGACAGCCTCCTTGCTAGGAATAGAAATGAGGGCATGGTGGTCTGGTATATTTCCTAGAATGCTGTTTACACAACACGTGCTGATTTGTTTTATACTAATATCCTGAACAATCATTTCTATTCCAGTCTCTTGGGCGCTGTACACTTTGGTTACAATTATTTTGTTTTCAAAGTTCCTCTTGAAGCCCAGCTTTGGGCATGTTATTGTTAGTGCTGGTTTGGATCAATCTTGCAACTTCTTGAAAAGCATTGGTTCCCAGAGTTATCCAAACTTGCTGACTCAGTGCAAGCAGAGCAAATTGAGTGCTGTTGTCCCATTCTTGGTAATGGGCTGTATAAGACAAACTTTTATATTTCTGCACCCCCTCCGGGAAGATGGTGTTTGGTGCTTTTGTACAGTTCCTGGGTACCCATCCTCCTCTGGTATCTTGTCCAGCCAGGTGGCTCTTCTTTGAGAAAACTTGGGCAGCGAACATTGGTAGGCTATGCAACCGCAAGGGCGTCACTGTTTTACCCTTTCCTTCTCTGCTGTGCAGTTCCAGTAGGGGTTGTGGGATAGCGATTGGAAGTGAAACTGTTGGGTGATTTTATTTTTTCTCAATTCTCCCTGTTGTATTACATTAGAGTTGACCTCGAGTGGATGAAAGTAGGTGATCATAATTACAAATGTCTGATGTTTTCCAATAAGCAATGGTTCTTGTTTTCCTGTTGCTGTGTAATTCCACTTTAATTAATTAATATTCATTCATGTAGGTTTGTCTCTCCACAATAGCGCAAGTGTTTCATTTTGTGTTGAAAATATATGGCCAATCTGATCAGGTACTGAGTTGCCTCATCCAGGAGAGAGGGTTAAATATGAAATTGCCTGAAATCCCTAGCAGGCAGCATCTACACACTTATTAACTTGGAGCTGTGTTGCCACAGTCTTGGCCAGAGGCAATAAGTTGCCCCTGCCCTCATGGAAGTTTACACAAAAAATTTGGAGAAGATGTGCTTGGAGTTTACTGCAGTTGCACCATGGATTTGGTCGCATGTGAGACGATACAGTGTCTGTATGTTATTGTAGTTTTCATAGTGAATAGTTTTGTGTACATATGAACATATGAATTAGGAGAAGGAGTAGGCCACTCGAGCCTGCTCTGCCATTCAATAAGTTCATGGTGGAACTGATTTCTCCACATTACCAACTACCCCTGATAACCTTTCACCCCCTTGCTTATCAAGAATCTATCTACCTTTCAGGATCAGGCAAGTCACCTCTTACTGTTCTAAATTCCAGCGGATACAAGCCTGGCCTGTCCAATCTTTCTTCATAATATAGCCCACCCATTCCAGGTATGAGTCTAGTGAACCTTCTTTGAACAGCTTCCAATGCATTTGCATCCTTCCTTAAATAAGGAGACCAGTACTGTACATGGTACTCCAGATGTGGTCTCAACAATGCCCTGTATAGCTGAAGCATAACCTCCCTACCTTTTGTATTCACTTGCCCTCGCGATAAACTATAACATTCTATTAGCTTTCCTAATTACGTGCTATACCCGCGCACCAATCTTTTGCGATTCATGCACTAGCTCACCTAGATCCTTCTGCATCTCAGACCTCTGCAATTTCTCACCATTTAGATAATATGCTTCTTTGTTGTTCTTAATGGACAACTTCGCATTTTCCCACATTATACTCCATCTGCCAGATTTTTCCCCACTCACTTAACCTATCTATATCCCTTTGTATCCTCCTTATGTCCTCTTCACAACCTACTTTTCTACCTATGTTTGTGTCATCAGCAAATTTAGCAACCATACCTTCGGTCTCTGCATCTAACCTGTAGGAATTTGGTTCACCATTTTCGTCCCTCCATTAATTTTTTAAAAAGGGAGATTTTTTCCTGACTGACTTCCACAGTTCTTTCTGTTAATGACTGATCTACTAGAGAGGTCATTTTTTTTTTTTACTTTGATCTTCATTTTCTTCATCTAAGTTGATTCTTGCTGCAGTAAAAAGCATTAGGTTGAGATCTGCAGGGGAGAAACTCTTACTATACTATCTATATAAATTAAATTCCTAACCCTTACATATTTTTAAGAAGTTGCTTTTCAACCCCCTTTCTCCCCACTAAAAACAATTAGGTTTGTTATGTCAAATACAGGTGCTTTGTTGTTTTAAACTCTATTATAGGCACGGTGAGGCAAATAATAACACCATTTAAATTTCACTGTACAAGTAATCACTACAAAGCCATTTATTAACCTAATGTAAAATTCCAGGAATGATTTTATAAATAATCTTGCCTATACATAATAAGGAATGATTTTATAAATCTAAGTAATATAGAATATTAGGGAAAAATTGCCCTTTTCAAAAATTCTGGTGGTAATCTGGGAAGCTAAACTGCACTATGGTTGCCATTGCTTTTTTTCATTCTATAAACACTTAAATAGTGAAGCTGAATTTTAAGAAACTTTATTCTTCCAAGAGTATATGTTATGACTGACTACGGAAAGAAGACTTTGCAAGTTTGCGCTTGTTGAGTTGTACAGTAATAGCACCCCCATGTACAGATGCATTGGGGGAGGGATGGCAAGTACCAATGAGAACATGTTTATATTTTATCAGAGCCAAACATGTCTGAAAGCTAATATCAGTGAGGTAAAATTATTACTGCTTTTACTTCTAAACTGATTTAGAGCAAGAACATTAGGATTTGTTTAATTTTCTTTCTCCCCTTTGATTCAGCCTCTGACTAGACTGGACTGTTTCAACACTTCTCCCTTCAAGACTACCCTTTTTGGCTTGGTTTTTACATATATCACGGGCTGGCAGCCTAAGAGCCTGGGACTTCCCCACACCACACTCCGCTGCTTTGATCTCTAGCTTTGGAGGTAACATCAAAAGGATTGTTGAGAAAGCCAGCCAGCACTGTGAAGTTCAACGTTCAAGTTGACGGCTTGATTGGGGGCGGCTGCTGAGGCTGACGTACAGATAGACTATTGAGCCTTACCCCCGGTCCCTGCATTCACTAAAGATTCATTGTCCTGTTTTGAAGCCGCTAATTTTTAAACTTACACAATTCTTTTAACTAATGCAAAGATTGTCCTTTTAACGAAAGAGGAAAAATCTGTGTTGAATTTTAGATTGATTATGTGAGTAATTGTGCTCGTGCATTCAAGACTGCAGCTTTAATTTTCGGTGCATCTTTGTAGGATAGTGTTTTCTTTAGGACAAATCTTGTATCGGGTTAGAATTCATGATTTTGATCAGATTGTCAACCGTGGCTCAGTTGGTAGCACTCTCGCCTCTGTGTCACAAGGTTCTGGCTTCGAAGACCCACTCCAGGGCTTGAGCAAAAAAATCGAGGCTGACACTCCAGTGGAATACTGAGGGAGTGCTGCACTATCAGAGGTGCCGTCTTTCAGGTGAGACGTTAAATCGAGGTCACGTTTTCTCTCTCGGGTGGGCGCAAAAGATCCCATGGCGTTATTTTGAAGAAGAGCAAGAGAGTTATCCCTGGTGTCCTGGCCAACATTTATCCCTCAATCAACATCACAGAAACAGATTATCGGATCATTCTCACATTGCTGTTTGTGGGAGCTTGCTGACTGCAAATTGGCTGCTGTGTTTCCTACATCACAATAGTGACTACACTTCAAAAAGTACTTCTTTGAGACATCCCATGTTTGTAAAAAGTGCTATATAAATGCAAGTCTTTTTTTTATTAGATTTAAAAGTGGTGCAGTGGTTAGCACTACAGCCTCACAGCTCCAGCGACACGGGTTCAGTTCTGGGTACTGCCTGTGCGGAGTTTGCAAGTTCTCCCTGTGTCTGCGTGGGCTTCCGCCGGGTGCTCTGGTTTCTTCCCACAGCCAAAGACTTGCAGGTTGATAGGTAAATTGGCCATTGTAAATTGACCCTAGTGTAGGTAGGAGAATGGTGGGGATGTGGTAGAGAATATGGGGTTAACGTAGGATTAGTATAAATGGGGGTTGTTGGTCGGCACAGACTTGGTGGGCCGAAGGACCTGTTTCAGTGCTGTATCTCTAAATAAATAAAAAGCTGTGTCAGGCAAATGTGAAAGTTTTACAGGAACATTGATTTAAAAAAAATCCCACAGATGTACTTGCCAAATAAGCATTTAGTTTTGCGCTGCACTCACACACTGTAAAGCAGCATCAGTGTGAAGATGTCATAATGTAAATGCAACCTGAATCTGGAGGCAGGACCCAAATTGACACTGGAACGAAGAGGAGTGAGAGTCTTCAGGGGAGACGTGGAGCTGGATTTTGTGGAGGAGGTGGGGCTTCCGGCACCGGGCCAAAACAGCGGGGGGAGCCCTGCCTCGGACTTTTCATGCCCTACCCCTGGCGCGATCCTCCGTTTTTCTGGAGGCGAAGTTTCCGACGCTGGGATCTCCATCCGTTTAAAGGCGGGAATCCCACCTCTAAGAGCTGATGGCCAATCAGAGGGCCGGCAGCTCAGTAGTATCGGCAGCGCCACCGGGAGCAGTGGCTATTGCCGGTACTGCAGAGGCCTTGGACCCAAGCCCAGCACTGGAAACCCGGACCTCAAGTAAATGAGGTGGGGTTGCTGAGACCAGTCTGGAAGGCCCTGGTGGGGGGAGTGGTCGTAAGGTCCAGTGGGAGGGTGGGTCTGGGAAATGCATTGTTTTCTGGCTGGGGCCCTCCCTAAGCCACAGATAGCTCATGGAGGAAGGACAAACGCCCCCCCCCCCCACCCCCCATCTCATCCACACAAGCCTGCAGGGAAACAAGGCTCCTTCCCAGTTGACGGAGACGCTCCGCCGCTGGTTAAATCCCAGCGGTGGTGGGAAGAGGCCCTTAAGTGTCTGTTAATAGGCCACTTAAGGGCCTCAATTGGCCTCTGGGCGGGAAGGCAGTCATCAGCTTATCCCGCCCCCAGAAAATCGCTTGGCGACAGGCCCTCTGCTCCCTCACCACCCATCGCGATTCTTTGGGCCACCCCGCCTCCGACCCTGCCTCTGGGGGCCCATAAAAGGCAGTCCGCCGTCTCTTTTGTCTTGCTTTGGGTCTTGATACCTGAATCACATCCACATGTTCAGCTAATGCGAATTCTGTAGTGTGAGTTCACTGTTAAAAATTGGCTTGAAGGAAAATGAGTGGCTTATGAAAGCAGATACCTTTCGAAACCCCGCTGAAGTGCGGCAGCTATTGTTGTGGAACAAAAACACATCAGTCTAGTGAGAATTGCAAGTGGCTCTTCCTAGGTTTTTGATAGCTATGATTTCTTTCCATGTTGTGTTTATTCCACACTGTATTGTAGCTATCGCCACTGGTATCAGACCCACCGGCCGTCCATGTCTCCGTTATAAAGACGTCTGCAAACGCGACATGAAATCGTGTGACATTGATCACAAGTCGTGGGAGTCAGTTGCCAGCATTCGCCAGAGCTGGCGGGCAGCCATAAAGACAGGGCTAAATTGTGGCGAGTCGAAGAGACTTAGTAGTTGGCAGGAAAAAAGACAGAGGCGCAAGGGGAGAGCCAACTGTGCAACAGCCCCAACAAACAAATTTCTCTGCAGCACCTGTGGAAGAGCCTGTCACTCCAGAATTGGCCTTTATAGCCACTCCAGGCGCTGCTTCACAAACCACTGACCACCTCCAGGCGCGTATCCATTGTCTCTCGAGATAAGGAGGCCCAAAAGAAGAAGAATTGTAGCTATCTAAGAAATTATGGTGTATGCTCCAGGAGGATTGGTATTGAATTGGTTAACCTGTTTTGTAAGCTACTGTGCCTTTTGCACATGGAAGTTGGAAGTTGGCAATGAATGGCATGTCATTATGTTGCTATAAAGGGGAGGGGAGGATGGGGTTAATGAAATCCAGGCCTACTCTTGAGAAGTTGCTCTGTTTTGGAGAGGTACTACCATGGAGGCACAATTCCTGTCTCTGCCGTCAGCAGATTGCAGCTCTCTTTCCTAGCTGTTGAGCAAGTACAGGCATGCTGGAGCCTCTTGGACCTGCCCTGAGGCAAAGAAACCTGAAACCTCCACCCCACCCCCAAACTCTAGCAGTATTTTCCTGTTTGCAGTTACCTACTCCCTCTGGCTGTTTGAGCTATGGATTTTTATTTGCTTACGGTAACAACTGATTTATTTTGCATCAATTCATTTAAACCATAAATACTTAAGAAATGAACTATTTTGACAGCAAATGTACATACTACAGCACCTCATGCTTTTGTCTGTATGTTGACCTCAAATGATTAACCTTAACTCAGATTGCTCCTTTTTTCAAAAAAAGGGAAAAGCATCTTTGGGACTTGAAAGGTGTAGCTGTAAGTTGTAGATCTTGAGGGCCCCATCACATGCTTGATTGTTGGGAAGGTTGTCTACTCTGAGCTATTGGTTTAATTACTCATTGATTTGTTAACTGCAGACCTGTACTGCTGAATCCTTTGTCTACAGAAGATGCCAAAAATATTTGAGTTGGATAAATCTTATCACGGGTAAAAGATTTAATGTGCCAGATGTTGCTGAATTACTGTAGTATATTTTTTGTTTTTATAATTGCAGTAAACATCTTAACCTACAATATGTTTTGCTATAAATCAATCTTGCTGTGATCTAGCTATACACTGGTAAGGCTGATCTATTAAAGCTGGACAGATAGAATGTTTTGTTTGCTCGTCAGACAGTCCTATGCTTCAACTTCCTTTTTGGCTCTCTCGTGAGACCTTTTGAGGTGCTTTTACTTAATAATGTATTTCCCAAATGTTAAAAGTACATTGATCAAACATGAGGAAATCTGAGCACAAGAAGTATATCTCATAAGACTCCTTGGTCCTGTCAATGATGAAAGTTTTTTTAAAAAAAAAGAAGCTTGGTGTGCTTTATGAAATCGTGCTTTAATCCCATAATAGTACAAGACCTGTCTGAGTGAAGTCTTTTGAAAACTATGCATATGAAGTAAATAAGAACATCTGAAAATGGCATGTTTTAGCCCAATCAAACTTGATCTCCGTGCTGAATAAATTTATGACTGTAGTTTTGAACTCTGCCAACACTGTTAATCCATTACCACCTGAAAATGACATGAATTGTTATCTGTGTGCAAATTCACTGCTGGTCTTGGTTTCTGTTCTGTAAAAAATAAAATCTGAAGTGCTCTAGTATGAAACACCTTAGTGTTACAACACTTTGGAATATTGGTCTGTCATTTTGGCACCAGTAGTAGTCTTAATCTGTTTCTTAACTAACGTTGGATAGCTGCAAACTTTTTAAGTTTGCTTTTACACTTAATGCTACACTGGATCTGAAATGTGGTGGGCTAAGATCCAATTACATGGTGTGGTAGGAATGGGATCATAATTGAGGTGCAATACTCTACTACTTTGTTAATCCACATTGAATCTGAATTGGTTCAGTTCACTTTGTCAAACATCGTTAGCTGGAACATGTAGTGAGGACATGTTGCTGAACATGTGCTTGTAGTATTTAATCCTTGTGTTGGGCAGATACTCAGTTGGAGCTCAAGCCTTCATTTTATGCAGATGCCTCTGACCATTCCTAAGTAAATAGCAAAATCCTGTTGCAGTTTGTATTGAAAATTTGTAGGTGTGAATAATGCTTTTGGACCCTTTGAAAATAAATGTATATTTGGAAACAGCTTGACTAACTTTTTAATTGTATTAAATGCTATGTGTAAATTGTGTGTCCAGGCATTAGTATGGTACTTCTGGTTAGACTCTTTGCCCCACACCCTCCTGCTTTTTTACAGTCCCCATTGTTCTTTCCACTTCCCCTTTTGTAAAGGATATTCAAAGATTTCCTCATCTCAAACATAGAATTAATTTAAAATGAAAATAACATGCTGGAGTCAATCTGCAGGTCAGCGACGAAATAGATACAACGTTTCGGGTCGATGATCTTTCAGCCAACTGGAAGATGTAATTATGAAAATGTTTATAGTGCTAGTTTTCCGGATTCCCAAGAAGTGCATTTTCTGTATCCCAAATGTATAATTCCATTTGTTTCCAGTAGAAATTTGTGGGTTTGCAATCTTTTTCCTTGATTGCTGCTGCTAAGAAGGGGAAGGGTTAATGCTTGGTTAAAGCCTTCTTACCATTAGAAGACCTTAGCAGCACATAGAATTTGCTTTACTTGGCTTTTCTGTGTCCTTTGTAAGCAATTGCACCAATAGTTGCGCGGTTCAAAGTCTTTGGCATCCACATCTTTTGGCAGTGAAGAGGTGATACCCAGCCATATATCCCTGGGAGATTTGACAAATCAGCTGAATGAGTGGCTGGCTTTAGGGGACATTCTTCCTTCCCGAATTTGCAGGATTAGGCTCTCGTAGCCTGCTGTCAGATAGACAAGTGTGTGGAGATAGTCCAGCATTGTGTGAGGATTCAAGAGGAAAGCCCTTGTCTTTCACTTCATAATAGACAATTAAGACATTCAGCTTACTTTTGATTGGGGGAAGGGTTGCAAGCCTCGTAGCCTATTCTGTGGAAATGGCAACCAGAGGATTACTGATTGAGTAACAACTGGTGATAAATCCTGGGAGGGAATGTTTATTTCCCTGCTCTCTAGGAGGGAATGGAAGGTTCTGTAATCCTGCCCCTGGTGTAATTTGTTACAGCAAGATGATACTTGAATGGCAGGGGGCTCTTGGCAAGGTAGCTGAGTAGCTTTAGGGGGAGGAGTAAAAGGCATTGAAGGTCAGGCTGACTTGAAACCTCAGAAGCTTGACCACTGGCAGCTGAGTGCATTCAGTAAGATTAATGTTCAACTGTCATAACTGTAAGGCTGTATGGGTATGATGCTTGTCTTAAGCTTTACAATACTGTTGGTTTGGCAAAAACATTGCTGCTTTTAATATGGAAACAAGAGGCTAACTAACATCTGAGGCTCTTTACAAGAATATATCCTGGGAATTTTGCACAGTTCTTGTAACCTAGATGGAACATGGCTGTTATACATTGGGAATATCACTACTATACTTCAATTTACAAAAGTCCTTTTTTCAGAGTAATGAGAAGCAGAATTATGGACCCGTTTCTGAACAATAGCTCTCTTTAGAGACACTAATTGTTTTGCCTGCCTCTTGCTTTAAAGACTGGAAGTTGTAACAGTTAGGTTTTGAATTAATTGCCCCAATTGCATTTAGAATGACTAGGAAACCAACTGGTTTAAGCCATTTTGCTATAATCATCATTGTAACCCATTTCATGGGCCTGGAGTTGGTGTAGGAATTGCTGTTATGAACTGTTTTCTTTGTTCCTAATACTGTATTTATATAGGCTAACTCACTTAGCCAACCATGAGGCAAGTCAAACATAAGTCCCTGTTGGCAAGATCTCAAAAAGACACAGTATTAATAGTAAAAGCAAACACAGGACAATTTAATATACACAGCAAACAACTTGCATAAAATACCAGCTGCACATAAAATGATGTACACCCTTAATTACTCTTATAAATGTTTTACAGCAAAAGGTAATAAATACCTTTTTGCAAACTCAATCATTTTATGCACATTGGAATTTGGTTTTATAACTGAAAAATATATAAAGGAAAACTAATTTTAATGGGGGCAATATACAGATTGAGTTGGAAGTATAGGCTTCTATTACATAAGCAAATAATGAATGACTCAGCATGTAGTAATTGCATCTCATTAAGTTGTTCAGATGATGTCCTAAACTATGAACAAAGCTCATATGATTGAGAGATTGCTATCTAGGAGTCTTGGACTCTGTAGATCTCGTCTATGTTCACTTTTGCTTTTGGAGGCTTGATTTCAGCAATATTTGTTGGTGCTGATGCCAACCAACCGTTCTGTCCTTAACGACAAAATTTAAACAAGAGGATTGATAATGATCATGTGATTACTGCAGATATTAAGCAATAACTTAAGCTCCAGAGTGTGCTATAACTTGACTGTGACCATAACTACGATGACCCTGTAACCCATCAGAAGGTGCAGTGCTATTGAAATGCACAACCGTATAGGTTCCGCTAGGACTGCTTGGCTCCAGACGTCATTACAGCCTTGGTCCAAAACATGGGCAAAAGAGCTGAATTCCTGAGGTGCGATTGACTGCCCTTGACCAAGTGTAACATCAAGGAGCCCTAGTAAAATTGTAGTCAGTGAGAATCAGGGGGATAATTCTCCTGACTGGAGTTTTACCAAGCACAAAGGAGGATGGTTGTTGTTGGAGGCTCATCATCTGAGCCCCAGGACATAGCTGCATGAGTTCCTCAGGACAGTATCCTAGGTGCAGCCATCATAAACTGATTCATCAATGATGTTCACTCCTTCATTAGGTCAGAAGAGGGGATGTTTGCCGATGATTGCTCACTGTTTGCTTCCATTTGCGAGTCCTCAGATAATTAAACAGTCAGTGGATGGGCAGCGTTCAGGCTTGGGGTGTTAAATGGCAAGTAACCTGCACGTTGCACAAGTGCCAGGCAATGACCATCTCCAATAAGAGAAAGTGTAACCATCTCTCCATGACATTCAACATTACCATTGCTGAATCCCCCACCATCAACATCCTGGGGGTGGGGGTTACCATTGTCCAGAAACTTAGCTGGACCAGCCATCTAAATACTGCAGCTACGAAAGCAGGTCAGAGGCTGGGAATTCTGTGGCAAGTGACTCACCTCCTGACTCCCCAGAGCTTTTCCACTGTCTACAAGGCACAAGTCAGCAATGAGATGGAATGCTTTCCACTTACCTGGATGAGTGCCACTCCAACAAGAAGCTTGACACCATCCAGGACAAAGTATCCCGCTTGATTGGCACTCCATCCACCACCTCAAACATTCACTCCCTCCGCTACCAGCGCACAGTGGCAGAAGTGTGTACCGTATACAAAATTCACTGCAGCAACTCACCAAGGGTCCTTCGACAGCACCTTTCAAACCCGTGACCTCTATCACCTAGAAGGACAAGGGCAGCAGATGCATGGGAACAGCACCACTTGCAAGTTCCCCTCCAAGCCACACACCATCCTGACTTGGAACTATATCGCCGTTCCTTCACTGTCGCTGGGTCAAAATACTGGAACTGTCTTCCTAACAGCACTGTTGGTGTACCTACACACCAAACACTGCAGCAGTTCAAGAAGGCAGCTCACAGCCACCACCACCTCAAGGGCAATTTTGGATTGGCAATAAATGCTGTCCTAGCCAGCGATGCCCACATCCCATGAATAAATAGAAAAAGAATTGGACTGCAGCGCTTCAAGAAGGCAGCTCACCACCACCTTCTCGAGGACAATTAATGGTTGGCAATGCATGCTGGCCTTGCCAGCAATACCTAAATGCCACGAATGGGGGAAAAAGTTAGAATTGAAACTCTTGCCTTTTATAGCTGATCTGTTTTATTTTCTCTGATGTCTTGTGTATTGATTAGAGCTACAGTGACTCTGATCCATGTTAGAAACATAGAAACATGGAAAATAGGAGCAGGAGTAGGCCATTCAGCCCTTCGAGCCTGCTCTGCCATTCATTATGATCATGGCTGATCATCCAACTCAGTAACCTGTTCCTGCTTTTGCCCCATACCCCATGATCCCTTTAAATCCAAGAGCTATATATATTAGGTACTCATTCAAGATGCTCAGTGTTCACATTGATGTTACAAATCCTTAAAGCCAGCTAAGAGAAATACAGTGGCTTCACTATTTATATTGTTTAGTGTGCTGTTGGTGACAGGCACATGGTACTCCCTCATGCTGCACCAGATATGGAGGCAGATTCTGCACTGCTTCCTGTTAACCCTCCAACAGGGACCAGTGTTTCTTTTTTAAAAAAAAAAAGTCTGAATGGCATGAGTTGCCACTTGATCAGCACTATCACAGAACCCTAATATTACCATAAAAGTGCCTCATGTCATCCATTTATGATGTCTGTAGATTAGAGATATATAACCTGTGGGTTAATCTGCTTATTTCTTTAAACTAATATGAACTACACACACAGCTGATTAGTTATCGCTTGAAATAACAGGGCATTCATATCAAATCATTTTTTCATGCACTTCTTTTAACACTGACAATCTGATATTTAAAGTGAAATATTACCTTGTATATATTAAAGGGGCTGTTGTAAATGACTCCAAGATAAGTTTGACCAAAAGCAGTCACCATTTGATCTTATATTTCCAGAATGTCAGCCGTTCGGTCCCAGTATCTAATTGTATGTTGAATGAGTGCCGTATCTTGGCCTCAATCACCATTCCTGGTAACCCATCCCAACTGCTGATTGGCATCTTTGTAAAAAAAAAATACTTCCTGATGTCTGTCCTAATATTCCCCTTCACAGCCCTGAACCTCTACTCACTGTACTGCTACATTGGTGCACTTGAAATTGTTGCTCCAGGCTCACTTTCACTATGCTATTGAGTATGGGTTTGTTGTGGGATTGTTGCTTTCCAAAGTTGAATAGACCAAGAATATAAACCTGTTCCTCACAGCTCTTCCGTTTGATTACATTACAACATCCTACATTACTGAAGTGGCTACATGTCAAAATCCTTCATTGGCTGTAAATTGCTTTGGGACATCCTGTGGTTGTGAAAGATGCTATACAAATGCAAGTTTTTCTCTCTTTTTGATGCCCCTCTGGAATCAGCCTTATATGCCTTGCACCCTTGCTGCTTGTGGGGCCAGCTTCTATTTTCTTTCTTCATGCTGAACAGAAATGGATGTAAAACTTCCAAATGTGGTCTCAATAAAACTTGCTTGATCCAGCACCGTTGTATTGCCTGTTGGTTCAGCTCTTATGTTTGGAAAAAAAAATGAGCACCCAGTATGCACACCCAATTTTCATCTAGACATACCTGCATTTCATTCTATTTATTTATCTACAGAGCTGCATGAGTTATTCACTTGGGCTGGGTGCTGGGGAATGTAGGAATCTTGCAAAGAAATAGATTGATTTCAGTGCAAGTTGCAGTGTTTCTATGTGCATTGGTTTCTAGGGTATAGTGCAAGTTTCACCTGTTTTCAGGAAGCTATCATGCCACTAGTTGAGCTGACTGCTGTATTGGAAGTGTGCATTGCACTAGGATTTTGCATGAAATTCATGCTTCTAGTGTAAATTGTAGAATAGCAAGGCCATGGAGTGAAGGCTGCACAGCATGTAGGAATACTGCACCATATACATTCCCTGGGAATTTCTTCAAGAGCACTCCCACTCTCAACATAATTTTAGTAGAAACCTTGTTGATGCAACTAAAGCTTCCACCAAATTTCTGTCAAAGTCACGGCAGAGCAGGAGAAGCCCCATGAAAGTCTCAGCGATAGCTTTTAAAATTAGTTGGCATGAGATGCAATTTAAGGCATTTGCAACTATACTAATTCATTTTAGAAGTCAAATAAATCTGATAATTTTGAATACTGTGTGTAATATAATTGACAGCATAAACCAATGCTATACTATCACGTGGCTGGCAAAGATGCTTTGCACATTTCTCATACAGTTTGGTTTACAATTGATAGTGCATGCACATCCAAGTATATTGCAGAATGTGCTAGATGATTGGTCGGCTGGTGATTAGTGAAACTAACGGGTTTCAACACTTTTTACACATTCTTTGACCAGCACGTCTGACATTATGAAATCAACATGTCAATTTTGAGAGAGTTTCAGAGTAATGATGTTGCTGCAGCGTTCTGCTGACCCGTGTGTGCTGCAAGATGCTTCTCATTTTGCAGTCAGTAAAATGGCATGAATTGTACAAGCTGACTCTAAATGACCTGGGATGCAATTGGATTCTTTTCAGATCCCAAAGGGAATGTTAAAAGGGCACAATAAAGTTTAATGAAGTGTCCAAGTAGACCCTCAAAAAGTTTTGCCATGTTAGTTATTAAATGTGCTTTATATTTCACTTTAAATACTCCCGAGGTAACTCAAAATATTTTAAAAAGAAGTTTGAAATTCCACTTTTGCAGTTGGATAGTTGGTGAAGCTTGCTCAGTAAAAATATTCAAAATGAGGCTAGGATGGTTATATTTTATTTTGGAGAGGGATCTTTCATTTGAATGCAGGATGAATGAAATTCAGCTGATCAGTCCCAATGTTAATTGTAAGCTGCACTCATTGTTACAGCAAACTTTATATCTCTATACCTCTCTGACCAAATAGGATTTTGTTTTAAAAGTGTGAAACGTGAACAATGTGGCTTTAGCAACGATCTTATTGATATATGTTTTAGCTTTAGTTTTTGTATGATGCTATAGGTCAACAAATATCTCTCCCTTTTTATTCATCAAAATATTTTGATTGAATTTATGCTTTTGAGGTAAGCAGTGCTGTCTGGAGGAAACTACTTGTGTCTGCATTCACATGATCTAAGAAGATCTAAAAGAGGAAATGGAAAAATAAGAATGGAGGGAAATCAAAGTAGATAAGCTAAAGGAAGAAACAAACTGGAAATGGAGGGACATTATTTTGATTAAAATTGGAACCTGTGAATTGCAGTAAATGTCACACTATGACTGCAAACTCAAGTAGCTTCTAACCATCCATCTGAATACAACTTTGAAATTGATTCCTTGTATCTATCTGTTACTGTTTCAGTTCTATCGCCGTGGGGGTGCGGGGTTATTCTGTCAAGTCTTTTTAAGTACTATGCTCATGGCAATTTGGTGTTGGTGAGAGGAGAGGGAAAGCTTTACACCTTTGGCACCCATTGATGGCATAGACACTCCCAGATCATTCGTTACATAGCTCGCTCCACTTTGGTGCAGCAAAGTACCTTAGTCCAACTCCAGAGCCCTGTTGGGCCAGCAATATGTTCCATCTGCTATTTGCATCAGCCAGCCTGTCAGATTTTTCTAAATGAGACTGGAATCACATTCAGTTTTGCTTTGTGGACTCAGCCCCCAAAGATGAAGCTGCCTGAAATCATGTGCTAATTCCCTTTCTAGTCCGTGTTAGAGACGTCTTCATTCCTTCATTTTCAACTGACTTCATAACCACTTTTAAGCAGCAAAAGAGCCATTCGTGTCGTGATGCTTGATGCTGACATCCACCGCTGCGATGAGCCAAAAATCACCAAGGAGGGGGTGGTGGCGTAATAGTAATGTCACTGGACTAGTAATCCAGAGCCCAGGTTAATGCTCTGGGGGTGGGTTTTGAACCTGTGTCATGGCAGATGGCGAAATTTGAATTCAATTAAGAAATCTGGGATTAAAAAAAGCTAGTATAATGGTGACCATGAAACCATTGTCAATTGTTGTAAAAACCCATCTGGTTCACTGATGTCCTTTAGGGAAGGAAATCTGCCATCCTTCCCTGGTCTGGCCTACACGTGACTCCAGACCCACAGCAATGTGGTTTACTCTCAACTGCCCTCTGAAATGCCCTAGCAAGCCACTCAGTTGTCATGGGCAATTAGGGATGGCCAGCGATGCCCACATCCCACAAAACAATTAAAAAAACAGAAATGGTTAATGAAACTGAAAGCTAGTTGCACAGTATGAGCTGAAGTTAAGATGCCTCCACCCATAATTTGGAAGTGTGCAAAGCCCTGACTCGCTATATAAATTTTGCCTTTTTTGGGAGGATCACAGTACTTAAAGTTGGCTTATCAGGGTTCAGTATTGAATCATGATTGTAAAAAAAGTTGTGACTACCATAAAGCTAAATAGCCACTGCTCTTGGGTCTTTAGTCAGCAGTGCCAGCGCAATAGAACTGATGATTCATGTGTGCAATACTAACACAGCTGGGGTTCGTGCTTTCATACCTGTATATATCAGTCAGATTTTCACTGTGCAATAGATAGAGTCCAATAATTGAACCTTGTTAGTCACCATCCTCAGCTGGTCTTAAGTTCATATTCCTTTCCAGATGGAATTGACTTTCTGTACCCCACCCCTGCTAATCAGCAAGATAAAAGTAAAACCACATGGTTGCAGATTTCTTTTTTGAATTACAGCCACTTTAATTGCAGTTTTGTCATACTGTTGTGATTTACTCTATCGGAGGCTCTTAAATTGAGGATTAAAAATAACCTGTGCAAGAAAGTATTTCCTAAATATGAGCTGAATTCAGCAAGTTATTTAAGAGTTATTTGATTTGGATTGAATGAAAGGAACGGGATTCTGATTGTCAGATTGTTATTCAGTGGAGATTTCAGGGCAAGAGTTTCTGCCTTACATGTAACAAGTCATAAATATATGAACAAGTTTATTGTTTCCTTGTGTAGAACACACAGGATCTTTTCTATTTTGCTTAATTTTTTAAAATTTAGGTGTGCATTTCAGTTACTTCAGTAGAATCGTCCTGACTCTGTACTGGGTTGATCCTCAGCACCATACAATCTTCACTTCGTTTGTGTTGTGGTTTTTTCTGTGGTTCTTTTTGGCATTTAACCTGAGGATGTTTTCCCTTTTTAGTATGAAGTTGTGATTCTGAAACTATCTTATCTGTTCTTTTTGCCATCTTACTTTTACGTTTCGCTTGATTACCCCTTTAATTGTATCTGTTTGGTTTTGACATTGGCTCATTTTGGTTCCACACTGGTGGCTTCAGCTGCTCTCTGTCGATTATTCCAGCTCCTACATCCCGATGGTCACTGACTTCATTTAAAATAGGAAACCATAGAGATTAGAAGTTGCATTGTGTCTACTGCACAGGTGCTGATCAACCCTTTCTTTTCTGCAGGGTCTTTGCACCATGAATAGAGGTGCATTGCATCAACATCATCTTGGACAGCAACTCAAATAGGATGAGAGTTGCAGGCTCTGGTCTTTGCTGCCAGCAGGCTGGGTTACTCAGCCTGTATGGACTTTACCTGGTGACTTGAAAGCAATTATTAGCAGTGTTACACTATGCCATGTGTACATCACAATAATTCTTAACGTTATCTACTTGATTCGGTTGCTGCTTCTTGAGAGAAAAGTAAATAGGTTGCATTCTGAAGAATGGCGCCTCTACTGGGGAACTGATATTCTTTCCTCTGTGCTGTGTTACGACTGCTTCCAATTTTTTGTTAAATTTTGAAGATTTGTGCTTTAAACCTGAAAAGGAGTCCATGGATGTTTTTTTTTTACAAGGGCCACCGGAAGGTCTGGTTTGTAAACAGTTAGTGGAAGACACCTGTCTTCAAATAATTACCCAGCAGAGGTTGATTTTGACTTGGGGAAAGATGTTTACAAAGAAGTGACAGGTCAAGATTTATAGGGATTCAGGAGGCTTGATTCTTGTGACATTGGTTTTGGTTTTGCTTTGGACAATGAGTTGGGATATGGATAATGGTTTGAAAAGACAGTTGAAAAAACTTGCCAAGGGAACAAGACCCAACTCAGTGTGTTCTAGCTCTTTGAAAAGGCCTGCCAGTTTTCCATCTCTTGAGAAGCTGAGAATCAAATGTAAGAAACTGCCTGAAACCCCTGTTACTGCATTATCCCTGGAAAGCCCGCCCAAACCGATCTTCGTCACCTGTCGAGAACTGTTTTATGAAGATTCCAGTGACAGCCATCTACGCGTATTTGGGATGCCAAACCAGAAAAGGACTTCTGACATCTTTTCGTATCTTTTTTTCCCCCAAGAATTAGCAAGTATTTTTAGCCAAAGTATTTTTTTGTTTTTTGTACTAGAGCTCTAAAGAGTAAATCTCTTTATTTTTTTTGATAAACTGGTGCATGTGTGTGTGTGAGGGGCTAAGATAAAAAGGGAACTTTTATATTTTGATCTGTGTGTTTATGCTTTGCTTCATTACTGGTTAAGACTTGTTTTATAAATAAACTGATCATGTTGTTATCTATTAAAGAAACCTGGTTGGTGTTTTATTCTGGGATAAAAATAGAGTCTATGATTGACAGTATCCGTAAGTGGTAAGTGACTGGAACATCCTGATCTCACTGCTGATTCCATTCCAGAAGAATTCTGGGAACACATCAAAGCTGCAGTACTAGATACTTCCTATGAGGTCATCGGACCCAGCACCAAGAAGAATAGGGACTGGTTTGATCAAAATGGCAAGAAAATTCAAGATCTGCTCAAAATAAAAAGGTCAGTTCATCAGGCTCACTTGGCTCAGCCGGCCAGCCAAGAGAAAAAGACAGCCTATCGTCAAGCATGCAGCACCCTTCAATGTAAATTGAGGAACATCCAAAATGACTGGTGGATTGCACTTGCGGTAAAAACTGAACTGTACGCTGATACTGGCGACATAAGTTTCTATGAAACACTAAAATCTGTCTATGGACCAGCATATCAAACTCAAAATCCCCTGAGGAGCGCCGATGGCAAGATCCTACACACTGACCAAGAGTCAGTCCTGGATTGCTGGTTGGAGTACTTTGAAACTCTCTTCAGTGCACAGTGCATGATACTGCCATCAATCACATCCAACGACAGCCTGCCAAAGAAGAACTGGATGAAAGCCCAACTCTGGAGGAAACTGTGACCGCCATCAAGCAAATGAAGAACAACAAAGCCACCGTAGCCGATGGAATTTCACCCAAAGCCTTGAAGCATAGTGGCCCTGTCCTATACGCCAAGCTCCATGAGTTTTTCACAGCCTGCTGGGAACAGGGCAGGATTCCATGGGATCTTCGTGATGCCGTTATCATCACCTTGTACAAAAACAAAGGAGAAAAATCAGGCTGTTCCAATTACTGTGGGAGCACCCTCCTTTCTCTTGCTGGGAAGATCCTGGCTAGAATACTTCTGAACAGGCTTGTGCCTACCATTGTGGAAGAAAACCTCCCAGAGAGCCAGTGTGGTTTCAGAGCAAAGATGCACCACAGATGTGGTATTTGCACTCAGACAATTACAAGAAAAGTATTGTGAGCAAAACAAAGACCTGTGTGTCACTTTTGTAGACCTCACCAAGGCTTTCGACAATGTGAGCAGAGATGGACTTAGGAAAATCCTTGAAAAACTTGGATGCCCACCCAGGTTCCTGGCCATGGTGAAGCAGTTTCATGAAAATCAGTACGGACAAGTCAAACAAAACAGCGACCTCTCAAGTCCCATCCGTATCTCCAATGGTGTGAAGCAGGGATGTGTGCTGGCCCCGACCCTATTCACCATCTTTTTCAGCATGATGCTGCAGCAGGCAATGGAAAACCTTAAGGAGGGAGTTTACGTATGCTTCCAGACTGAGGGAGGCCTTTTCAACCTCGGGCGTCTTCAGGCTCACAAAGACACAAGAAAAACTCATCCGTGTATTTCTTTTTGCCAATGACTGTGCTCTGCTGCCCCACAGTCAGTCAGACATGCAACGTATAACAACATATTTTTCCAAGGCGGCACAACTCTTTGGACTAAAATTCAGTTTAAAAAAACTGAAGTTTTGCATCAGCCTGCACCCCAAGGGGAATATAGATCACCAAGCATTGTCATCAAGGGAACCGAGCTGAATGCTGTCAAGCAATTTACTTATTTGGGGAGCATCATTTCGTTTGATGCCACCATAGACAAGGAAGTGGACAATAGACTCTCAAAAGCAAATAGTACATTCTGCAGACTCTACAAACCACAGCCTCAGAGCACAGATCAAACTCAAAGTGTACAAAGCCATAGTCCTCACCACCCATCTGAATGGCGCCGAGTCATAGGTCCTATACCGCTGTCATGTACGCCTTCTAGAGCGCTTCCATCAGCACTGCCTCGCAGCATCCTCAAGATCCACTGGCAGGACCGCATTTGAAACATTGAAGTCCTGGAAACAGCCAACATCACCAGCATTGAGGCCATCCTCCTGCAAAGCCAACTGTGTTGGGCAGGTCACGTTGCCCGGATGGACGACAGTCGCCTGCCCAAGATCGTGTTGTTTGGAGAGCTGACTACTGGTAAAAGGAACAGAGGAGCCCCATGCAAGCATTTCAAGGACTCCACGAAGAAGTCCCTCTCTGTGTGCCACATCAACCATCGCCAGTGGGAAGCGCAGGCCATAGATCGTGATGCCTGGAGATGCTACATCAGGAGGGCTACAGACACCTTTGAGACTGGGTGAAGAGTCGGCATGAAAGAGAAAAGTAGGAGAAGGCTAGTTCCAATTTCCCCCAGCAGCACCTTCACTTGTACCCGCTGTGGGAGAATCTGCCGGTCAGGGATAGGACTGACTAGCCATCAGCGGGCCTGCGACTGATGACTACAACCTTCCCAAAATCTTCATCCGTGAAGAAATGCCAAGAAGTGGGGAAAAAATTAAATATATGTTGTGACCTGTGGAGAAGTGGAACTAGAATAAACAGTGCTCTCCTCCCAGTTCGGTCGTAACAGCTGTAATAGAAATGCACCAGTTAGTTAGCTTGAAAATAGAAAATAATTTTAATAAATAATCTGGGCTATTGTCCAGTGTAATTTTGACCACTTTTTCCACAGCAGAAGTTTTGAGCCAAGGGTTTCTGTGCAGAGGTATGCTGTTGGGGGCTAGGGCCACAGAAAGAAATTTGCTATTAGGAAATTCAGTGATATCTTCAGGAATAGGCAGAGTCAGCAGTATTTGGGATGCAGTTTCACTTTGGGAAGGGATTTACTTTAAATCATTTGTTTCTCCAAATGGCTGCATGGTTGGGCAAGTCCAATATTCGTAAAACATGTTGCCCTTTGTCCAATGTTTCCACCAGTGTTCTGCGACATTGGTTATCTCCAGTTTTGGAGGTGTTGTATTTACTAATTCCTGAAGTGCACTGCAGATGGATGCAATTTACTATATCCATATTACTGTCTCTTAAGTGTTGCTGCATTATGTCTTGTGATGTGCAGTCATTGGTCATCAGAAAGACCAACCAGTACTGCATTAAACCAGTTCTGCTTTGCCCTGGATGATGTCTTGTTTCTTGAGTGTTATTGCGGCTGCATCCATCTAGGCAAGTGGACAATGTTCTGTCACACTCGTTGTTTGTACTTGATAGGTGATGAGGTTTTGGGGAGTCAGGAGGTGAGCTACTTGTTGCAAAATACCCAACCTCTAGCCTGCTGTAGAATCATATAATGGTTTTTGATGGGTGCTGACTTCCTTGATAAATTGGCCCTTGATTTGCCAAAGAAAAACCCACAACCCTGCTTCACCTCATTCCCTTGGTGAATGCTGCTGTTTCGCCTGCTAATGAAGATTGTTCTCATTCACTTTCACCAGCTGCTTTGCTTCTGATTGCTGCCCATGTATCTGTTTGCATAGCTTCTGTGCTGACGATCCTGGTTTCTCTGACAAAAGTTGTGACAATGGCTTGATTTGGAATAGCAACAGTAGACATTATGGCCAGGATTTTCCACTTATCTCCTAGCTTCACTGCGATATTCTGCTGTCATACTCTTTTTAATGGACCGGAAAATTGTGGGTTGTTGGACACAGATACAGAATACTCAGGCTGATATTTTTCATGTGCGTATTGATTGCTTTTTGTCATGTTGTGCCATGAACCATTCCTTAGCAGAGAACGTGAGCTCAGCAATCCAGTAACAAACTACTAAACTGTGGTGCTCCTGAAAGTATCCACTTCAATGTGCTGCTGAAAGCAACTGAGTAACATCTATGGTCCGTTCTAGATTCGAAGCATTGTAGTTTCCAGTAGATTAAAGCAGCATTAGAGATGTGCAAATAACTTTGGCAGGAGAAGGATGTGAAGAAAGAGGGGCTTTCTTTTGGATGGGATGTTAAACCAAGGCCCTGTCTGCCTCCTTGAGTGGACCTAAAAGATCCCATGGCATGATATTAGACAGGGGAGTATCCCCAGCATCCTGGCGGATGATTTTACTTATCTCTCAACCAGTGTCTATTTTTAAAAAAAAACTCCAAACGATCTGGTTCTCATCTCATTGCTGTTTGTCAGACCTTCCTGAGTGCAAATTGGCAAACTCATTTCCCTTTCTACACTTCAAAGGTGATTGGCTGTAAAGCACTTTCGGACATCCTGAGTTTGTGAAAGGTGCTATACAAATGCAATTTTTATTTGTTCTAGGAGCTCACTGTCTGGGACATACAAGGCATGTTAATTTTTAATGAAATATGTTTCTTGAATCTTGTTTCATATTTTGCGTAGTTTTAACTTTCAATCTGTTTAGTATTTGAGCAGTGCAGAAATCTCTAAGAGCTGAACTCTTAGCGGCACAGTGGCGCAGTGGTTAGCACCGCAGCCTCACAGCTCCAGCAACCCAGGTTCAATTCTGGGTACTGCCTGTGTGGAGTTTGCAAGTTCTCCCTGTGTCTGCGTGGGTTTTCTCCGGGTGCTCCGGTTTCCTCCCACAAGCCAAAAGACTTGCAGGTTGGTAGGTAAATTGGCCATTATAAATTGCCCCTAGTATAGGTAGGTGGTAGGGAAATATGTGGGGATGTGGTAGGAATATGGGATTAGTGTAGGATTAGTATAAATGGGTGGTTGATGGTCGGCACAGACTCGGTGGGCCGAAGGGCCTCTTTCAGTGCTGTATCTCTAAACTAAACTGAACTGTTAGCCCACTGTATTGGAATTCAATTTTTATGAGATAATTACCATTCAGTGAAGTGCTGGATTGCGTGTACGCAAGAAATGACATCATATAAGTTTTTGCTTCGCACAAATAGACAATTTTCAAAAAAAGGTGCACAATCCACCCAGATGTTTGGTTCTGATTTTATGTACTTGAGTTTTGATTGGCTTAATGATTGTGTTGTGCAGTGATCATGATTATTTTCACTATATTTTCATTGGTAAGTTATTTTCTGAGGCTACTGAAGTTTATTATATGCTGCAGTTATTTTAGCAATTACTGTGGAGAATTTTATTTAAGCCATGCTACTCTTCAAAGGATTGTAACTGCAGATCATAAGTGTCAAACCATTGTAGAGTGCAAGATAAGAATCTGTTTCCTGTCAGGCAGAAGCAACAAGGGAGTGTATGCCACACAGCACTGAAGTTACCCACAAAAATTTCACAATCTTTTAAAAGTAAAAGGCTGCATGAGTCTAATGTGCAGTATATTTGAATAACCATGAACCCAGTATTCATCAAAATACTAGTTATAGAAAATCATTACTTAGAAATGTCAAAATTATGAAAGAAGTCCAACAGTCAATTTAAAAAAATAAATAAACTCGTCAATATCCAACCAAAATGAAGGAAGAAGTCTTGTCAATTTTAATTACATTAGAGCCTTGAATTGCAGTCCCAAAGCTCATTAGCAGTTGATTGGTTAATGTGCTCTAGAGGCCTTAAATTATAAGTATAATGAAACAAAAGCAACTTTACAGCAATAGATCACCTCTTAAGGCTGGGTGTTCTGGGGAGTTCGAAAATAAGTTCTTCCTTTTCTTCAGTCTGAATCATTTTGGTTCAGTTGGTAGCACTCCTCTCCGAGTCGAGCTTTGGCTTGCAGAACATTGAGGATATGTGTTCCTGCAACACCTGGATTTCACAATGTTCTGTAGGCTTCACTCCACTGCAGCACTATGGGAGCCCTGCAGTGCTGGAATGGTGCTCCTCAGATGAAGTGTTAAACCAATGTCCGTCAGTCTGCTTATTCCAGTGGTGCAGATGGATGGTAAAGTTTTGCAGATTGCTATTTGAAGAAGAGCAGACGATTCATGAGTATCGTTGGTGAGCACAGAGGGAGGCTAGTTACCTGTGCTGGCTCTTTGAAAGAGATATCCAGTTAGTTCCACTCCCCTGCTCTTCATCCTTTGCTCAGCAAATATTTCCCCTTCAAGTATTTATCCAATTCCCTTACCTGGCCAAAATTCCTCCCTTAAACATCACCAAAGAATAGGTTAACTGGTCACTAGTCTTACTTGTGGGACCTTCCTGTGCTGATGCTGAACATCTGTAATAGCCGCTGTACTCATTGTGCATGATGCAAAACATTTCTGAAGATGTGTGATAAATTACATTACATTAAAGCTAGGCCTTTTCAGTTTATTTGAAATTGAAACACTAAAAACTTGTGGGAGTTGGTGCATTGAATTAACACAGTGTCACTTTGCCTTGGGTTCTGAATCCAGTCGGAGATGCCCAGAATAGAGGAAGCTCCTTTAAAACCTTGGTGCATCTGTGTTCTAGCTTCCAAAAACAGGGCAGAAAATTTAGTCAATAGTAACAGAAATAACTTGCTAGTTACTGCATTCTGGATCCAGACAGACAGAAATCTGTTGACTTGTGTCCCCACCCCCACCCCCCTCCCCCCAGCCCCAACCCAGGATCCCTAAATGGAAACTATGAACCCCAATATGAAAACCAATTGGCTTCCTCCCTACTACCTAAAATGATCCAGGTGTAATTTGAATTTGAGCAGGCTTGATTCTGTTGTTATAAATAAAAGCAAAATACGGCAGATGCTGGAAATCTGAAATGAAAACGAAAAGTGCTGGAAATACTCAGCAGGTCTGGCAGCATCTGTGGAGAGAGAAGCAGAGTTAGCGTTTCAGGTCAGTGACCTTTCATCAGCCAATGCGTTCTAATGAAACTGACCTGAATCGTTAACTCTCCTCTCTCCCCAGATGCTGCCAGACCTGCTGAGTATTTCAAGCACTTCTTGTTTTGATTCTGTTATTAGTAGCTATGTATCTGCAGGCATAATGCCCTATTTGGCGCAAATTGGGATTTCTCTCTGGTACATGGGGTGACTTGTGAGAGAAATGGAAAGGAATTAATTTGGTATAATTTAGATTGTTTTTCTGAAGTTGTAGCCAAGATGGATTGTTGCAGTAGAGTTGAGGGGGTTTTGTGTGCTGTGCTGTACCTGACAATCTATCGCCTCGCATCTTTTAACAACAAACCAACCACATAGCCATGAGTTGGTGTAAACTACTCTGCTCGGTTCAGGAGCATCCTTAACCTTGAATTTCTTAACATTGACAATATGACCTCTTTAAACAGATATTAAATCTAACATCCTAATTCTTGTAGGAAAATGAGCCACATTTGAGAGGATGGAAAAAAATCTTATTTTTAGTATTTTGACATTACTATGAGATCTGATAAGTCAGGGTGAGTCTAATTAAGTCTGGGCTTTATACCATATTATTCTGTACTATATATTGTGACATTCTGAGAAGAATGTGAGTAAAGGTTAGAGAGTCAAGAGCTGTGGGTAACTTAAAACAATGATTGTCTTTTTGCTGGAAATATTTGGTTAAAACTGCATTAAGAAAAAATTGTCTGAAAGTGCTATGTGAAATTTGAGTTGTAACTTTATAAATAAAATATTTGTGTTACTGCATTCCCACTGCAGTGTTGGAAAGGGATGATGTTGCCTTACCTCCAGGTGGAGTATTTTGAATTGAGACTGCTATTTTAATTTCGAACTGCGGTGTTAAATTGTTTAAAATTTAATACTTTGTGAACTGAGATTTTGGCTTTCACGCTGTCTGCATTAATCGTTTCACAATCACTTGCATGAATACTTTGCTTGAGCAGAAATAATTCTCGCTTGCAACCCATGTGTGTGTAACCTCTGAGAAATCTCCAATTCAAAAAAAAATTAATTTTAAAATCTGTTAGACAATGGCATTGATATCTATAAAATGTTATACAGGTTTCGATGTTTTGCAGGGTTTATTTTCTGCGGGCTTGTGCCTTTTAAGAATGATGTCCGAATTGAATGCAGCATTGCATCCCTGTTGATGATTATTTGTAAGAACTTGGCTTTACCTGTGTATAGAATTTGTTAGATTAAACTTTTCCAATGTGATTAGGAAGTTGGCTTTTTTAATTGAATGTCCTTTCTCCTCTGGGGCTCGAGCTCAAGTAGAATGGAAGTCTTTCCTCTCTGATTGCTGTTCAGGTTCTTGGGTCAAATGAGTTTGGACAATCTTAGCCCAAGCCCAGTGGATCTATCGCATCAGCATCAACGGCCAATAATTTGGCTCTAATTGGGCAAGCTTACTTAAAGAAGTCATAAAAATTTCTGGTTTAGGGAATAGCAGAAGAGTCGTCTTTTCTAAGTCTTTGTAACTTATTGTTGGCAGTGTAGAGAGAAAGGACAATTGTAAGTTGCCTGCACTGCTTATTGAGCTATCCTTTTTAAGAGCAGACCAATGTAATTATTATTGAATTTATAGTTAAAAATAGAACCTGGAGGATAGTGGTTAGAGGGATTGTCAACGGTCTGGGAAATGGTTACCAGTGGGGTCCCATAGGGGTCTATTTTGGGACCTCTTTTTTACTTAGTTTCTTCATAACTGACCTGGTGCTAGGATTTACAAGCAAGTGGCTAAATTTGCATGTGATAGAAAGCTAATGCAGATGGTAGACTCCAAAGCTGAACAGGACAAGCTAAAGGAGGATTTGAATACACTTTAGAATTGGGCAGACATATGCAGATGAAATTCAATGTGGAGAAATCCAACGTACTTCACGTGTGAACAATAACTACAGGCAGGGACTGTTGCTTAAATGGAAAGGAAAAATGTGTGGAAAAGGAGAGAGATAGAGGTCCTAATTTGCCGTTAAATTGAAGCTATCACAATAGTACTTGCTGGCAAAGCAAATCAGATATTGGGCTGAGGTTAATATTGAGTTGAATGAGTGAGGTAATCCTGCCCCTTCATAATCATGGATGCGACCAGACGCAGAAAACTGCGCAGCTCTGGTCACTGCAGTTCAAAAAGGATATTGCAGCTGTTGTAAGGGTATAGAAGAGGCCAACCGGAATGATTATTGGGATGGAGGGATTCAGTTATGAGGAGTGATTACATAAATTGGGCACACTGTTACTGGGAAAGGGAAGGTTGAGAGGTGATATGGTTGCTATTTTTAGCTAAAGCGATTCAATAATGTAGATCCATTCCCTAGCCGAGGACTCCATCCTTCTCCATGGTAACTGTCTCAGGCTGAACCAGACTGTTCACAACCTTAGTGTCATATTTTACCCTGAGATGAGCTTCCGACCAAATATCTGCACCAGCAGTCTATTTCCCTTTGTGTAACATTGCCCGACTCAGCTTGTGTGCTGCTGACAGCCTCATCCATGCCTTCATTACCTCTAGACTTGACCATTCTCAATGCACTGCCGGTCAGCTGCCCACGTTTATTCTCAATAAACTTGAAGTCATCCAAAACTGTTGCCTCGCACCAATTTCTGCTCGCCACTCATACACGCTGACCTACATTAGCTCCTGTTTAAGCAACATCTCCGTTTTAAAATAATCACCCCTTGTTTCCAAATCTTTCCTTCTTTAAGCAGTCCTGTAAAATTTAACTCTTTGACCAAGCTTTTGGTCATATGACCTAATATCTCCTTGTGTGGGTCGGTATCAAATTTTGTTTGATAATGCTCCAGTGAAGCACCGTGGTAAGTTTTACTATATTAAAGGTGATCTATAAATGTGAGTAGATGTAATTGTCGAAGTAAACGGTAGAACCAGAGGACACGGCCTGCAGATTATAGGGGTTGGGGAGTGGCTGTAAATTCTGAACAAATCTGCGAAAACATAGACCTGAAATTTGTGGTTGTAGTGATGGTGAAACTGTCAGTGTTTGCTGTCATGTGCAGTTAAATGTGAAATCCCAGAAGTAGCCTGCTCCTTCATAGGGTGCACTGCTGCAATCTTTGCAGAGGCAATCTACACAGAATCAGTAATATGATGTGAGCTTCAACTGTTATCTACTACTCTCGCTGTAAAAACCATTGAAAAAGTTAAAACTTGTTGAATGAGTTCTTGTTGAGTTGCTGAACGACCTGATTTTTGAAGTCTGGCACGTCATTCCCTCCATTCCATTGATTAATAATTCCATACATTTTTAAAACAAAACTTAATTTTTTGTTTGAAGATTGATATTTTAGCTTCTGCCTTAAGCCCATGTGAATGTCCCAATCTTTCTTTTGCTCTGTGCAAAATGATTAAAATGTGAATGACAATCAAGAGTTTTTTATTTGCGACATTTTATGATGAATTGTTGTGGGCAGCCTTTCTTTGAGGTCAGTGGCAAGTGCCACCTTTTGGCTGCTAACTGCAAAATCCAGGCCAGTATTTCAGTGAACAAGTAGTGAATCTATGGAATAGGCTTTGAAGGGAAATAGTATTGATTCATTCAAATGCAAATTGGATAGATTTCTTTCAGAAAATAATATTTTGGAATACAGTATATGACATGGCAAGTGTAGTGTGCTTGGGAACAGGTGACTTTGGACATATAGTTCCCAAAGCTTTTCATAATTGAAGCTTCCTTGCCTCGTGTCTGTGTATGTTGTAGACTTCTTATTATCGAGATTAATTGCCATGATTAGTCAACATCTCCATTATTGTATCATGTGACTACCAGGATGGTAGAAGGCGAGCTAAATGGCTTTTGATCTTTTCTCAATAGCAATTCCTATGTTCCAAAAAAAAAAGTGCAATCAATGTACATAGTCATCAATTCTTAGATTGTTGTGACTAAAAATAATTGCCCACTTCTTATATCCATCAGATTTCTGTCTTCCTCAATAATGCAGTTATGAACTAATCAACAAACTTTCTAATTGATGCCCCATTAACTTTATAGGATTGCCCCTAAACTACCTGATCTCAGTGCCTTTGGAGGCATCAATACTGAGCACTGTCACGTACAATGCGTGTCACTGGCAGCAAATAGGTCGGGCTGTTTGCTTTAAGGTGCATATACCATACACACTCGTGTAAAAGCCGGCCCATGACTTTAGGCCAAAAAATCTTGGACTTTTCCTATACCTCAGGTAAAGGTTGACCTTAACTTTCAAAAAATGGACAGAACATTCTAATCATGCACCAGTATAAATACCCGAATGTTTAGCTAGGACTCCCACATTTTTCAATGTGACGCCAATGAAGAACAACAAATACACCGCAGTTTAAACTAAAAGTCGTTGTGTGGGCAGAGAAGGTGAATAATTGTGCGGCAGCAAGAGAATTCAAAATAGCAGAAGAATGTCAGAGATTGGAGAAAGCTTTCCACGCAGCTTCTGAAGATGCCAAAGAATAAAAGTGCCAACAAGGGAAAGCTGAACAAGTGGCTGCAATTAGATGGTAAAGTTGCAGAATGGGTCAATGAATATCTCCAGAATGGATATGTGTATCCATCCAATTCAACGCTCTGTCTCCATGGTGGCTACTATTTTGTGAATAAAAGTTCGAAAATATGACTAGTGTAAAAGTTGACTTACCCCGATTTTAACCTAAAAAATTGGTCTCAAAAATTCAACTTTTACACATGTATATAAGGTAATTGCTTTTAGATCATTCTTGCAATCTGTCTTTAACATTCTCACTTTACCCTGTCTCTAGGCATCAACTTTTGCAGTTTACCTAATTGTCTTTATTTTTCAGTCATTTAAAATTTCTTGCTTTTTGATTACAATGATAACCCATTCCGCAAGTAGCCACACCTCAATAAATTCAGGCCTGACCTGCATGGTAATGGGAATAAGTGACACTTCCACTTTGGAGCTGGGTGTGAAATCTTTCATCTAAGAGAGCTGCGGTGCTGCTGATACTAAGAGCATTGGATTGTTCATGAGGCAGCTGCTGTTGGCTGTCTTGACTTCAGAGATGACCCACGGTATAAAGCTGAGAACACGTTGCGCCAAACCATATTTCATTGCTTGAAGTCTGATTTCTAAACCTGGGGTTCATTTTCCCTCACATCACTTGTAGCTTGGGCACAGGATGAACACATTTCTGGTGCACAGAAATCTGTTGGTCTGATTCTAGGTTTAGCTGAAACTGCACTTCCATCCACAGAATAAAAAGTGCACGATGTGCAGTAGCATTGGGCAGCATGTCTTACTGCTTTCCTATATTTTGATCTTTTGGTGTTTGTCTGGATGACCTAATGACCCCTCTAAAGTCTGGTATTGTCACTGACAGCAGCTCTCCAAGGGAGCAGTGGTTTTCCTCAGTTCCTCCTGAGGCAGTAGAGCTGACTGTAGCAGATATAAATAATGCTGATGCCAATTGCTTTTCTATTGTGGGCCTATATTGAGGTTCTTCAACTATTGGGAATTGCCTAGTGGCTAAAATTGGAAGTGGTGATTACGACGTACAAAATTTTATACATGCATGTTTGTTTGAATTTATGTATTGCTGATGCTGTGCAATGTAAATGATACAGATTCTAAAGCTCGGGATTAGAGAATTCTACTTGAACATGTGGCACAAAGGGGGCATTAAACTCTGGAATGGAGGTAATATAAAGGAGGTATTATGTACCAATATAGATGGAATACAATGGGATTATTGTGTCGATATGGATGTGATAGTAATATAAAGGGGAAAATCAAAGTACCAGTGTGCATCTAATATAAAGGAAACATTAATTGCCCATGTGAATTTAATAGTAATATATAAAGGAGAGCATTAAAGTATCAGGAGACAGTGTCTGTCAGTCAACTGGAAGCCTCCGTGATCAGTGGGCACCATAAAAAACAGACTGTGGTATAACATTTTGTGTTGCTGTAGTTTTGGTTTGTTTGCACGCGCAAAATAGACTGCTTATTACTGTTTACAGAGATCTAAGAGAGATGGTTTAATACAGCAGCGCTTGGTGTTTTCAGTACATGTTGTTAGTAATCAATGTGCTTAATGGTGTGTGCTTAGTCTGAACAATTAAGGATTGGAAATGTCTTGTTTAACCCAGTGGCTTTTCCATTTTAAAAAAATTTGGAAATGAAAGCAGAAAATACTGCAAATACTCGAATCTGCAATGCGAAAAGATATGTTAACTTTTGGATGTAAACTTTCACCACAACTGAAAGCTGATGGATTATACTTTTGGTACCATTATTTATTTATAATTGTCCCATGTATTTAATAATTCAGCACTTCTTTAAAAATATTTGATTTAAAAAATTTACAAATCAATAACTGGACTAGATTAAAGGGTCTTCTGACTTGTTCCCTTTTATTTGGTTAAGTTCACTTGTCATACTTTCCCTTCATTCTCTCGATCTCCATTGTTACTGATTTGGATGTTGCTGCCACCCTTAATGAGATCGCTGTGGCTTCTCAACAGTGTGGCCAAATTTCCCACGAGATACTTTCCGACCCAATTGCAAGAAATCTGAAAGCGTTGTAGAAGTAGTTGACTCTACTACGGAAACTAATGCATCAGTTGCATGTGTGTGTCATTATATGCACACACATACCACGTGGTGCTGAGATGTTGGAAGATAGAAATTAGAACAGCCTGTGATAATCTCATTATATTGGAATTCATTTTTTTCTCCTCTACTTGTAATGTCTCTTCATTAGCTAGTAGGAGCAGTTGGTTGGGGAAGAGGGGTTTTAGTTTCAAGAGGGTGAACATTGGGGTCTCCTTGAGCAGTTTGGCTAAAAGACAGTGAACTACCTCTTGATGAGCAGAAAGAGAGATTGGAATTTTGATCTTGGTCACTGTATTGGGATCCCGTGTGCTCCAGCCTGACTGCCTATTGTAATAAAATAGCTAGTGCATTCTTTTGGGATTTAGAATAAAATAAATGATTTTACCAAACCAGCATTTAAAAAAAAAAGCTGTATCACTTCTTTTAATAAAAGACAAGTATGTAGGTCTTTTACTTCTTTGTGTAATTTTAGACTTAGATTTGTACTTCTGAAAGTTATTTTGGTGTGTATACATATTTTTGAGTTTATTTGGGATAAGGAATAATTAAGGAATAAATGATAACTATCGTATTCAAATATGTTTCTACATGTGCTGTTAGGAAATCCAGGTTTAAGTCCTACAAAAATATTTCTGCTTATAGCAATTTGTCATTAAACCTCTTGACCTGTACTTCCTTTATATTTTGCTAGTCTAGAATTTAATGCTGTATGCTATGTGTAGAAAGCATGGGGCCTCAACAATTATCTGGCGTCTGTTTCCATTGTGTGAGTGAATTGTTTGTGGGGTGGTTACGACTACGTAACTCTGTAGGGCTGCTTGTGCCCATCTGGTTCTGGTTATCTCTCTCTGCAGTAGGGCTGAGTCTCATTTCCTCACACTCACAAGGCACTACAAGCAGTGATCTTGTTATGCCTTAACATAATTGAAAATTACATGTTGTGCAGACTAGCAGCACTAAATGCAGACACATAAAACATTATGTGGTTCAGGTAAAGAAATGGGGAAAAATAAGTTGCATTGGTAATCAGGTTAAACCCAAAAAAGCAGATCAGCAGGTTTTGGAACGAACTTGATTTTTTTTTTTTAAATTTCACTATGTTTTTTTTCTACAGTGTTTTTGGCTCTGGACTTCGCTTTATTTTCAGCCAATTGACTAAAATGTGAAATCATAAATCAAATCTGTAGCAAGTTAAGGACCTATCTTTCCCCTGGCTTCCTCTGCACAAATCCATTTGATAAGTAACTTGGCTAGAAAATCCTGCACTCAATAGTTGTTAAACTGACCTAGCTGCAGAGTTAAGAAAGCTGCAACAAAGAAACCTTTTATGTATTAACTCTTTGATGACTGCACTATAACTTGTGTGCATGTTTTGACCTTTGTCAAAAGAGCATTCACACAATAGGCCACCAAGATTTGGCTTTCCATCTTTTTTAACCCCCCCCCCCCCCCGCCCCGTCGTCGTCCTGAAAAAAATTGAAGTCACAGTTTGTTAATAGTTACAAAAATGCATTGAATAGACTGTTTAACTTTGATTATATTGTCAGTTTTTAAAAAACATTTAATGTCTGATTATGCTTCTGAGTGTACCTCAAGCTGATAAGGAAAAAGACCACCAGAATTAATGGTTGCCAAAGCATGATTGTACCTTTGGATGGACTGTTGTGATAACTCAGGCCATTTCATTCAGAGAGGAGAGGAGAGGAGGGGGGGTGGGGTGGGGGTGGAATCAGAGGTATAGTAAAAAGGAAAAACTGGCCATGTTCAAAGATCCCGTAGAACCAGACGTCCAAACAGCATTGACAGCCATTGTTAAAGGACACATACAAGAGGCGGTCACCAAAATGAACACTGAAAATCAGTAAAGGTCAAAGCTGTAAAGTCTGCCAACATTCATCTGTCGTGACACATTGGAAAGCAACTGCGAATGTGGAGTTACATATGGTGGAACTGCCCCATTTATCGCCATAGCAGCAAAAAAGGCACTCGTCAGGCTGCCCTACTGCTTCCCTTTTAGTTGCTCACAAGGTGAATTTCATTGGACCTCTAGAAATTGGGACTTTTGACTGTGGGTATAAGAATAAGCCAAGAAAGGAAATTGGAAAGAAAAAGTTTCTTTTCAGCGCGACAGATGGGGCAGAAGTTTGAGGTAGGTCCGATGAAAACTGTTGGAAGGGTTCACTCGCCATTGCAAATTCACTTGTGGATGTCATTCATGTTTACAATGACCAGAACTCTTGACTTGAGCAAAATTCAGCATGAACTCCCAAACTGGGGTTGAACCATCCTGATTTTTTAGTTTTTTTGCTCACTTTGGCTGATTCTTAGCGCATACTTGTGTAAATTACCATAACTAGTAGGGAAAATTTTACTCAAGTCCACCAAATGATGCAGATTGACCACAACAGATGATGTCCCAATTTAGCTATTACATTTCTTCAATGTTTAGTAATTGCCACTGTAGAATAATATTGATTTTTGAAACTGATTTTGACCTCTGGGAATAGCCTTTTTGTTGTAGTGTGATAAAAGCTGTTTGTGGACTTTCTCATCCTATGTTCAGTGCTATCTGAACATGCAACTTTTCCAACATTCAACTAACACCTCAGTTACAATGAAAACCATTGATGTATTCTGTATGTGGCATTATTGAAGGTGTTCTGGTGATAGCATCTGAGTACTGGGAAGTCCTTATAAGTAGAATTGATGGACTAGGGTATTATTTGCAGCAAGGAAATGAGGTGGCAGAACTAGGAAGGCCCTGGCTAAATTGGGAGTTGTATATGGAACCTGTTGCTGATTTACACTGGTGTGCACCTAAATGCATTCAGACACGTAACCAACCACATAGGTGGGGCTGATTTATATTGGTACCTGTGAGTCGAGTGGTTTATATAGCAAGTTAGAGGCCAGAGTCTGTCTGGTTTTAGAACTCCCATGCGTTCTAGCCATGACATGTGCAATCTAGACAGCCACACAGGTTTAGGACTGAGTTTCGCAGTGAGAATGTATGCTGGAATCTAGGTTTAGATCCATCCCAGGTCGATGAGTGTGAGGGTTGCTGTGTGAAATTAGTTTGGGTAGTCCCAACTTATTTTATCGATTCAAAGCACAGTACCATCTTCTGAATCAGCATAAATAGGTATTAAAATTTGAATCTCACTTGGTAGGTAAACTGATGTTGAAAGTGGCAAAGTTAGGAGGAGGTGCTCTTTTAAGGCAAAATAAAGGTAGTTTTGCCCACCCGGTGTTGCGGTTAATCTGAGAGTTTTTGATGCTGGCACTAGATTCCATTACACAGCTGAGCTGCATTTATTTTTGAAAAGCGCAAAACTTGTAACTAAATGAGTGAAGAAAGTGAGAACACTTCCTGCGTGTACTGTGTATTCTAGTGGATAATATGAAATTTAATGCTGTATTTTGAGGAATTTTAATGCATTCAGATTTTAATTCTGGAAAATATTAAATGGTTGATGTAAAAGGTAGTTAAATAGTGGGGTTATTCTAATAGGTCAGGATTGTTTTATTGGCTCAAGAACAAAAGGAGTTAACATTGAAGTATTTCAAGGGAATGCTGGATGCAAAGTAGCGAATCCGGATAATGTTCAGAGTACTGTAAGCACCATTCTACAAAGAGCAAATGGACAAAATGCAATTCAGTAGTATTAAACCTCAATACTAGGTGCGTCTAAATTAGTGAACAACCACACAAGTAATAGTAGAGTGGCTTCTTTGTACTCAAGTGGCAGTTCTTCTGAGGCTGCAAGTGGAGATTGTAGATAACAGCTTGGCTCAGTAGTGTCACACTCACCTTGGAGTCAGAATTGAGAGTTCAAGTCCTACCTGAGCTCATAATCTAGGCTGGCATTTATGTACAATACTGAGTTGATGGGCAGGGGAAGTGGGAGGGGTCGTTATACTGTCTGCCTGTTCAGGAAGTAGTAAGTGATCCCATTGCACTATTCTGACCACACAAAAGCAGGTTATGTGGCCATTCATTTGCTGTTTGTTGGATCTTGCTGTCCAGAAGTTGGAGCCACATTTGCAGACATAAGATCACTTTCATCTCAAAATGTGAGCCACTGAGATGCACGTTCATAGTTTCTTCTGAGACTTTCTCTTCCCTTGGGTCTTTGCATTGGTTTTGTTGGGGTAATCTTGGTATTGATCACCTGGTTCTGGAGGAGGTACAGAAGGAAGTAATCCTATTAGTGATGCATGTTATTTAAAATAAAATTAAGAACTATTAAGTTATACAAATGATGTCAGCACAATTTTTTTTACTTTTTATTCGTTCAGGGGATGTGGGCGTCGCTGACTAGACCAGCATTTATTACCCATCCCTATATGCCCTTGAGAATAGTATTTAAAGCACAGAAACAGGCCACTAGACCCAACAGGTCCTTGCTGGAGTTTATGCTCCACATGAGCCTCGTCCCATCCTTCATTTAGCCCCATCAACATATCTTTCTATTTCATTCTCCCTTGTGTTTATCTTCCATTCCCTTATAAATGCATCTGTGCTATTCGTCTCAACTACTACTTAGAAACTGACAAATTCAACGCAAAAATATTTCGGGAAGGTTAAAAGAATTAAGTTAAGTTGGAGGCAAGAGTCCTGGTATAGAGGTCCTTAAGTATTGATGTGTGTGCTTGCTGATATGCACAGTCAGACTCAGTATCCCTCATTATCCCATAAGCACTCTATTAAAATATTCACAAAACTTGAATGTGGTGAATGTAGCAGAATGAAAAGATGTTAAATTTTAATCTGAAATCCTTGCTACTTTTTTTTTAAGAAAACTGGTTCTGATAAGACTTCCTCTCCAAGCATATCAGTAGAGATTGTGAAAAGCCACACAAGCAGTTGCCAGAGCTCTATATTCTATCTATATATATATATATATATGTGTATGTGTGCATGCGTTTGCATGTGCACGTATATATGGCGAGCTTTCAAGGACTGATATGTGATTGCAACTGTCCAAATTTGAAACAGTTTTACAATAATCATTTCAAAAGGGAATTGGCTTTCAAAAGGGAATAGGAAATGCACCTGAAGAGAAATTTGCAGGGCTACAGGGAATGGGCGGGTTAGTGGGACTAGCTAAATTGCTATTGCAGTGATCTAACACAGACTTGACAAACCAAATGGCCTCCTTCTGTGCTATACCAGTCTATGATTCTAGGATTTGAGGCTATTTTTGATACTACTACATTATCCATTTTTGTCAAGCCACTCAACAACAAGGTGAAGTTTGTCCTATTAACATAAGTGTTCAAGAGCAGCTTTATAAAGAAGTTTGCAGCTCAAATGGTGATGAGTAATTTGTAATGAAAGAATGACCTAAAATGTGTGTTTTAGAACGTCAAATGAAATGAGGGCTTTAATGGGAAAGGAGTTGAATATCAACGACGAGATCTGTTTTCGTTTTGTAAATAGACATTATTTTAATACATTTTACTTTGTATTTTTTCCTCAACGATCCCCCTGTATGCTAATTTTTAAAAACAATAACATTACGAGGACACCTGCAAGTATCCAGTTACATGACAGGCCAGTGTGATTGAAGATCCTTTCCTGAGAAGGCCTGTGGGATGTGCTCCATGTGTGCATTCTATAGAATCCCCTGTAACAAAGCTAAGAATCTAATGCCTTTAGAAAATCAGATTTTCTATGATTTAAAAGTTTCATTAAATAGCTGCAATGTTTAGTATTGCGCAGCTAATAATAGCTCTGTTTGAAAAGCAAGAATTAGCTAAAATTAATCTTGTGCTGATATGCACAATTACACACGTTTCCATGGTGGGACAAGAAACACTATTGTAATCACTAGCATTATTTGCCTGTAAAGTAATTCACTTAGTATCGCTACGAATGTGAAAACAATGCCTTTTTAGATAAATGCATAGCTAAATTTAGTTAACTTTAATTTGAGTGTTCCACTTTAACCAGTCTTGCTAATGTGGAATGTAATAGATTATCAGACCAACAATGCTGTTGTATTCCAGTTGTTTGATATTAATGCCACTTCTTTGGTATACTGTTTCTGTGAGGATACTGCTGATTTAGAGTATTAACAACAAAAATTGTGATGCTGTATAATACTGAATTTTTAAACCGTTTGCCATATTGCTAGTTTAAATTCTACTCCTAGTCTCCCTTAGAACTTATCATCTGAACTCCCTTGAAGGTCTACCCAACTGCATCTGTTCCTTCCCTCATGTTCCTTCAAATGAAGAGTTTGTTGAACTCTGTATGCTTCCCCCAACTCAGCCCAACCAATTGTGTAAAGTTGATTTTTCCACCCTGTTCCTAACCTGTATGCTCCTTTTTCAGTTTTGGCTCAGTCATCTCACTACGCAGGTGTTGGTGTAGTAGATCGGATAGGAGTTGGGAACCAGGGAAATAGATTCAGACTGGTTAGAAGTACAAAAAGAAAAAAAAAAGAGGATTCAAGGGAAGGGGGTGGTGCCATTTTCACAAATGGATGTAAATTCACCATGTAGCCCAATGTTGTTGTTGTTCTAAATATTTACAAATGTGCATGTTGTGGAAGGTGAAACAATTATACAGATCTATGTTAAGGACATTATTCCTCATCACAGCGAATGTTTTGTTTGTGACCATTCATCTTTATATTTTCTCATTTTGTGTTTATGTTCATTTATATTTATGGTTTTTTTGTTTTCTTTTCTTTTAATCATTTTCCTTTATTCTGTTTTCCACATCCAGTACCTGCAGATGAAATGGCCATTGATTGATGTACAGGCAGGGAGCCTACAGGGTAGGCAAGGACTGAAGGATGCTAGGTCACCATCTCCAGCACATATTGTTGTAAGTAGTGGCTAGATGCATTTTCTTTGCTTCAGTGGGAAAAATTGGAGTTCATGTTTTTTTTTACAAAGGTAGCACCTGTCGAATATAAAATTGATGTTAAATGAGCTATGTGAACCAGTCTTATTGCTGTTGATGTGTACCATAAACTTCAGCACACATCGGATCTGTGATCCACTATTATGTATGATGTACCTTTGCTAAGGAAGGAACCAAATCAAATCTTACGAAATTAACAAACATGGGCTCGCCAGTTTTGTGCAAAGTCAGTGAAGTTGCTATGTCTGGCCCTTGGCAAGAGGGGGGGGAAAAAAACGACTAAAAATGTGCCCTTCTCATTATTTGAGCACGAGTGTTTCAATTCCCTTTCGAGGTTCACTTATCTTTACAGAAAACATTGGGGTATGGCTCATTTTCAGAAGCCTGTGCTAAAAGCTCGATCAGTAGAAAATAGATTACCAGTTAATCCGATGAAGTGGATGCCTCTGAAGCACAAAAACATATTTTAACTGGTGTCCTTGTATGTAGAGATGTTGCACGATAACTTTCTCCACTGTCCCTCCATTTGTGGAATGTGTTCACAACTACTGTGAAGTAAAAAGGAATCCCACTAACAGTACTAGACCTGAAAGTGTGACCACAAGTGTTTTAATGCTGTCTTCTCCACTCCAGCTTGAAAAAAGCTGCACAACAGAGCTCTGTGGAGCAGTAGTGAGTGTTCCTGTTGTGGCACTTGATACTTTATATTGGCATTTCTAATGTGACTTCTGGGACACGGTGGCTCATGCACCATCTCTCAGTATTTTTCCTGGTAAATGTGGTTGTGGGTCTGTGAGTCTGTTGCTGTGATAAGGGAGCCAGATTTATCAGGATAAATGCCAGGAACTAGCTCATGGATGACAATCTCCTGGGACCTGTATTAAAATGGTACCCGTATAAAAATAACAATAGAGTTGTACAAGATCATGATGTCCTTTTCCCTTTCCAGCAGCATTCCTGCTCTGTATTCACAAACACAAGTGAACCCTGAGCAGTGCTCTTTGCTTTGCTTCAGTGACAGTCTGAAAACTGCACAATAGGTTATTCTTTGACCCCAATTATCACTGTGATCTGCTACAGCTGCTAACAAAACACCTGTATGCCGTCCTTTGTTATATTATCATCAAGCCCTGATTAATAGTCCAATTGTTAAATTTATGATATTATGATGCTATTTATCTTAAAAAAAACTGGAACCAGGTTTTATGGTAGCTTTCTGGCAACATCTATTGTGCATGATTTTTGGTTTCCTCTTAACTGCTATTTATAGTGTTTAGTATGTTGTTGATGTACAAATGAATTGACAATGAAAGAAAACCATTTTTTATTTTATCAAGCTATTTATTTTATTTGGCAATAATTCTCTTTCTCTCCAACAAGAATTGGTAGGCCCATGATTACAGATGGAGTGTTTTAGATAACTGCTCTGCCCATAATTTTTTTTTTATCGGTTTCATTGGATGTGGGCATCGCTGGCAAGGCCAGCATTTGTTGCCCATCCCTGATTGCCCTTGAGAAGGTGGTGGTGAGCTGCTGCCTTGAACCGCTGCAGTCCATCTGGTGCGGGTAAACCCACTGCGCTGTTAGGGAGGGTGTTCCAGGATTTTGATCCAGCGACTGTGAAGGAACGGAGATATATTTCCAAGTCAGGATGATGCGTGGCTTGGAGGGAAACTTGCAGATTGTGGTGTTCCCACGTGTCTGCTGCCCTTGTCTTTCAGGTGAAAGTTATAGTTGAATATTAACTCTTGTGTGACTGACCAAATCTCAGGAATTACCAGAAAGAAGATGGTTCCCTTTATCAAACTTCGGTGCATTTTAAACATTTTTGCCAGTTGCCCCTAGTGATCAGTGTAGCTATACTTGATGACTTTTCTCACTTTAAAATTGAGAAAGGTAAGTATGCAGAGGGAGGTGTGTAGTTTGCATTCCTGTTATTATGCTAACACTTCAACAACTTGTTCTGATCAAATCTTAGTGACGCGTGAGCAGATAGTATTTAAAAAATGTTTTAATTTATATGGACAGTGAAAAGCTCCTGTTGTGTGGAAAAAAAATTCCTGTAATGCAGATTTTGGTCGCTGTGGATAACTGTTTAGAGATTTGTATAGAATTGAACTGAAGATAAATAGTGGCTTAATGTCTGTCACTTTCTGTATTGTAGTAACATTTTTTGGAATTGAAAAGCCCAATTAAAATTGTGTGCATTGTGCAAACTGTTAGAAAACAGAAGAGTCAATAAGTCGCATGTTATTACATATCTCTGCCCATTCACATCTCGTTAAATGCAAACACTGCAAACCGCTAATCAGTGTGAGCCTCGAACATGTGACTACTGACCAATATTCTGTGGGTGAAGAATGCTTCTGTTTCAAGCCAAATCACAAAGAATGTGTTTAAGATTTCGCTAAAGATAGTGAGCAGAGGAAATCTTCCTACTGTGAGATAATGGTGATTATGTGACTGCTTTCTGTCCAACGTATGCAGTTTGGTATCATGACGGGTTGTTTTTCACTAAATTCTAAGCATACCTTCCTCTGAACGCTAATCTGCCTTGTATATATGCCAGATGCTGCTGCACTGCATGACTGAAGTTGGAAAAGATTTTATTACTTGAGTTCACCTTCGAGTGTAGAACTTGTAAATCACAAAATTCCATTTAATAATCTAGTATTAAAGTTGACGACTCTACTCGATCCCCCCTCCCCCCTTGCCACCACCACCTCCCTCCCACCAACCCCAGGCAAAATGATTATTGAAAATAGAGAGTTTTGTTCAAGATGTTGGGTAAAGATATTAACAGCTGTGCATAGATACAGTGTCTTAAAAATGCCAGTCAAGATAAGTACAAGCAATTTACTTGGAAATCAAAACTGAAATTATGTTAAAAAATCCACATGCAAACTTGTCAATAACTTGCAAATATTCCAACTCCCTGTTGTAAATGTTGCCACAATGGCTTGCTGAGTCAAGGATAGGAAGTTAAACAAGTCCGATAAGGTGCTGCTGGAAATGTATATAGATAAAGAAAGCATCCCTAAGTCCACTGTCTTCAGAGGTTGGCCAGGGTTAGTAAGAATGTATTCCTGATTACTGTAGACATCATAGTAACATAGTCATGTCAAATAACCTTGCACCCCAGTTTAACCTACCTCCTAGCCAACCTCCGTAACTCTAAAGGTTTTTGGGAAAACAAAAGCCTTTTGGAATAGTGAGAGGAATCTCATTGGGTTGAAACATCAAAATAAATTGTGTTGACACAAAAATATAATTGAGGAATTCATGGGTTTAGAGTGTTGGGCAATGCATCTCAATTCCTGCTTGTCTGATGGTACTTGGGAGTTAAATGGCCTGGCCTGCAATAATTGGTTTATATCTTTAGTTTTCCATTGATTGCTTGTTCTGTATCTATGTTGTAGTCTTATTGTTTTGATGAGTTTAGATTATGGATATACTTCTTGGCAGTATTTCATGTGTTTTTTAACGCTGCCTGCTCCGTTCAGCAGCTGTTATGGCGCAGAAGCAGCAACTTTCAGCCAAGCAGTAAAAGTAATACATGATGCTGGTGCCAGAGGTCATTCTGCTGTGGCTCACAGAACTGTCATAAAGAACAGTATGGAACACTTCGAATAATTATCCACGTAGTTAAAGTGTAATTAAAAAAAATACATGCTTTGTGTCTTTTATTGATCACAGAGCTCAGATATTCTTCCTTTTCCAAAATTTAAAAAAAGTTACTGAAATGAAGCTTTGCATTTTAGTAGATGCACATGGCGGGCTATCAAACTTAGCACAATCAAAACAGCTGGACAAAGTGGATAATCAAGCTAGTGAGGCAGTTAATGGCACTATTTCAAGAATGTAATTGGAAAGAAATTGCTCAAGGCACAGAACAACTAATGTCACTTACAGTTGTGATTTATCAGGAGTGCAGAAAGATGGAGCTTTAATGGGAAACTTAGAACATTTTTAAAATAAAAAAAAAATTCACTTTTCTAGATGCACTATCCATTTGACACTGGTACAAGAAACCACCATCAATGCCCTGCACTGATCTGATTTAGCCAGGGAGTTTTTCAAAGCATTTTCCCTTGATGATGTGCTCATGATGGCACTGTTAATATAAATAATCTAACTTTGAGACCCAGTGACATCAGAGGCACTTTTACTTCAGAAGCACTTGTTTGGTTCAGATCACTGGAGAGCAGTGTCTGGTCATATCTACATTGTTGAAACTACTCCCTTTATCCCACTTATTTTTGCAGGGAAAGTGGAGCCAGTTTTCGTACTGTAAATGCAGGATACTCATACATTGTTGTTGCACTGCAGCAATCTGATCTGAACAAGTATCTAGATACCCACATTTTACTATCACGTTTCCAGTTGAACCTGGAACTCACTGAACTGGATTCCCTTTGTTAGCTTTGGGAATTGAGCATCTCTGGCCTCTTCCATCTTCCACCCTCTATAAACTTAAGCTCATCCAAAACTGTGCTGCCCATATCCTAACTCGCACCATTGCCTGTTCACCCATCAACCCCATTGTTTGCTGGCCTACATTGGCTCTTGGTTCAGCAATGTCTCAATTTTAAAAACCTCATCCTCCTGTTCTAATGGCCCTCCATGACCTCAAACCCCCCCCCCCCCCCCCCAATCTCTGTAACCCCCTTCAGCCCTAAAACTCTCCAAGAACTTGTGTTCCTCCCACTCTGGCTTCTTGTGCCACTTCCTTCACCCACTCATTAGCAGCTGTGCCTTCAGCTGACTAGGCCGTAAGCTCTGGGATTCCTCCCTAAACCTCACCATCCCTCCTCCTTTTAAGATCCTCTTTGACCAAGGTTTTGGCCTAATGTCTCCTTCTTTAGCTCATTGTCAGTTTTTCCCTGATTACTCTCCTGTGAAGCACCTTGTGATGTTTTGCTACACTAAAGGGAAAATAATTGCAGGTTGTTTCCTTGAGTTGGAGAGTGGCAGAAAGAAAAGTAAATGGAAGATGGTGGCACATAGGTCACAGGGACTCCCATTAGAACACCATCTTAAGATTACGTTTCTCATTTAAAAGTGCCACTAGAGGAAACTTGTACTTGGGAGAAACTGGTGGTGGGGTAGGGTTACAGAGAAAAGAAGAGAGTTTAGTCAACAGAAGCAATTTTTGGAAGATGGGTTTTTGTGGTTTGGTGAATTCTAACATAATGTAGGTTTGAGGTAGGATGAAGTAGAAAACACAAAAAGGCCAGTTTTCAGGTATGAGATCTTTGTATTGCTATGTATTTTGACATTTGTTGTTTTTTACTCGCCATGCACCCCGTCCCTTTTCTCTGTGCATTTGAGGAGACTGAAGGTCTTAATGCACTTAATATTTATATTTGAATAGTAATCTGCACTTGGAGTTGAGAATAGCATTTGGGCGATATTTTGCACAGCAAGGAACTTCTATAAAGAAATTGCTGCTGCTGTTTAATGTGTAACTGAATGGCTTTGCTTTTAATTTTGCCAAGAGTAGTGTTGTGCTGAATGGAGGAAACAATTTCCTGATCTGTCAAGTGGTTCATACAGTTAACTGTACATAGTTGTTGTAATTAATCTTTTTAAGGAGGTTGGGGATCTAATTTTTGTTAAGCTGTTTTCAAAAAAAAAAAATTGACAAAGCAAAAGATTTTGCATGATTTATAAATAGCTATCACATTAAACCGTATGAAGAAATTTTACATCTTTTGCTGTAAAGGTATGGGAATTATCTGTGAGCCATTTCTACCTAAGAAATGTAACACTTCTGGCCCGAGACTCTGATGGAAATTAAAGTGAAACACAGGCGCTCTCAAAGATTCAACAGGTACCTGAACTATCCAGACCAGGAAGGTTGCAGGTTGCATCCATGGTCTGTGCTGAGCAAGCTGATCTTGGCAAGTGTCAAACCTGAGTTAAAATCATGACATGGTTACAGCGCAAAAGGAGGCCATTCGGCCTGCTGTGTCCGCGCCAGCTCTTAGCAAGAGCAACTCGGCTAGTCTCACCCGTCCTTTTCCCCATGGCCCTGCAGATTTTTTCTCTTCAGATAATGGTCCAGTTCCCTTTTGAAGGCCATGAATAAATCTGCCGCCACCACACTCTCTCAGGCAGTGCATTCCATGTCCTAACCACTCGCTGCAAAAAAACGTTTTTCCTCATGTCTCCATTGCTTCTTTTGCCAGTTGGTGTCCTCTGGTTCTCTACCCTTCTGTCAATGGGGAACATATTCTCCCTATCTGCTCTGCCCAGACCCTTCATGGTTTTGAACACCTCCTATCAAATCTCCTCTCAACCTTCCCTTCTTTGAGGAGAATAGCCTCAGCGTCTCCAATCTATCCTTGTACCTTAAGTCCCTCATCACTGGAACCATTTTTGTAAATCTTTTCTGCGCCCTCTTGAATGCTTTTGAAGTCCAGAATTGGACACATTACTCCAGTTGAGGCCAAACCAGGGTTTTATAAAGGTGGTTCATAACCTCCTTGCTTTTGTACTCTATATCTCTATTTAGAAAGCATCCCATATGCCTTATTAACCACTGTCTCAACCTGTCCTGCCACCTTCAACGATTTGTACAAATGTGCCTCCAGGTCGCTCTGTTCCTGCCCTGCTTTAGAATTGTATTTAATATTGCCTTTCCTCGTTCTTCCTCCCAAAATGTATCATTTCACACTCCTCTGCGTTAGTTTTCATTTGCCACGTGTCCGCCCTCTATCGATTAAAATTTTAAACTTTTTCTTTCAGATGCTGCTAACTCATTTCCAGCATTTGCTGTTGCTATTTCATGTTTTAAGCATTCGTGTGTTCTTTTTGCCCATTTTGATATGTTGTATTTTAATAATGTAAATATATTTTTCTAAGGAGGATATTTACTGACATTGGGACTGCTAAGCATTTTCAGTATTAGTAGTTCCCCCCTCCCCCCACCCCCGAACATTTAAAAACCTTCTTTTGAGGAGAGTGAAGGTCTTAGTTAAAGATACCAATAATGTTTTATTTGCATGCTGTCAACCACGAGCCTTCTCCACTTACTGAAGATTAGGTGCAATGCTAGTCTTGGTTGAAGTCACACTGGTCTTGTCTGTCACTACCATGCACTGCCAGAGAAGCTAGGTCAAGCTGCTGGCGGCTGGAAATACACAGCTGCAGCCTTCCAAAGTGATGAGGCCTGGCTGGGTGCCTTTTGACGTACTTTTTTTTTCAAAAAAAAGGTAGCAGTTTCATGTATTCATCAAAAAACTGAAGCCTGCTCAACATTTAAAACCTCCTTTATTTAAATTTTAAAGTGACTAAATGTAATGCTCTCCACTGAAAGTGATTTTATTTCCCCCCCCCCCCCCCCAGTCTTCCAACACACTGATGATGCTTGTTTGTGCTGGGCCATGGTTCCATTGGCATGGCAACCCTGTCCCATCATGTTCAGTTGATCCTTATTCAGAGGTGAACCAGGGCACTGGGTTTGCAAGGTAGCTTGACATTGGAATTGGGATATCATAGTCAAGCCTCATGCTTGGCCCATTTATTGTTTACCTGCGCATTTTGCAGCAAAAATCACTTCATAGTGATTGTGAATGGGAACTCGGCCTGAAGTTTTTCTCTCATCTTCCTCCTTCCCATGCACCATAATCCAGGAGTATGAGGCCAATAGCAGTGCCACTATCGCAACCTTAACTAAACTTTCCACGGACGAGTGAATGAAGGGAAAATCTTCCATTTTGTTTGGCTTAGAACAAGTGGCGTGTGTTTACCTGCTGGGGGAAGCTCCTGTGTTTTTTAAAAATTATGCAAACTTCTATTTTTATAATTATTTATAATAAAACTGGTTGGGAAGAAATGAACAAATGCTGAACTGGAATAACATGGCAGAAATTAGAACTATTATTGAAGCCCTCATCGCACCTTTGGTATTTCCCTATAGATATTACCCACCATCAGAAAGGTAACTGTATAGTTATGAGCACCTTTATAAACTGGTTGCTTCTCTTTAAGGTTTTATTCTCTCTCTTTGCATTACCTGCACCACTAATCATCTGCAGTCAGAAGGGTGGGCCACTCAGTATTGTTTTGAGGCTTGCGATTAGGGTGCATTCAAGTAGTCGGAGGTGACTTTATTTTCTCCCCTGAGGGGAAGCTCTTCATCGCTCTCTGAGATGGCATGCAGAGGTTGGTTACTCAGTGGGTGAGCTGTGCACCTATGTCCTAAACACTGGGTGGCCTGATAGACAGGCACCACAACATTCTCTCCCCCTACCCTCAAATCAGCCCTTTTATAAAAAAAAAAGTGTGATTATATGCTGTTGGGCAAACCATTGGATGAGTAAAAATTCACACTCATCCTGAAAATCTGCTGCTGTCACTGCTTCACAAAGCCATATGCGTAGCATGGCAGTAGAGCAAGATAAGCACATAAGAAATAAGACCAGGAGTAGACCATAAGGCTCTTGAGCCTGCATACGTCTGGCAATGGAATGTTAGAATCTTACAGCACAGAAGAAGGCCATTTGTCCTATTGTACCTATGCTGGCCCTTTGAAAAGGCTACCCAATTAGTCACAGTCAGAGAATCATAAAGCACATGTGGAGGCCATTCAGTCCATCGTGTCTGTTCCTTTTGGTTTGAAAGAGCTATTCACTTAGTCCCACTCCCCCATTCTTTTCCCATAGACCTGCAGATGTGCCAGTTTCAACTATATAGCCAAATTGCTTTTTAAAAATTACTATTGAGTCTGCTTCCACCATCCTTTCTAGATCCTAACAACTCACATTTCAGATCATAACACCTCACTGTGTAAAAAAAAAAAAAATTCTCCTCATCTCCCCTTTTTTTGGCCAATTATCTTATCTTTCCCCTGCCTCTCTCATGGTTATTAACTTCTCTTGTAAAGTTTGGATCAGGGAATTGCTCAGCGATGAGCTGGATGAGTTTCTGAACCAGGAAAAAATGAATGCACAGACTTGTGTCTGTCTCGCCTGTGACTGATGGGAGCCAGGTTACCTGAGGAGCAGAAATAGCGAGACCGAAACAACTTTCAAAAGATTGGCAGCAACATTTTATCTGACTATCTGAATTAAAAAGGAGGATGTTCTGAATAGCCATCTCGTCACTTATTGGCTATAAAGATAGTTCTGAAGACCAGTGAATTATTTTGCAGTGTATGCATGCAGTTCCAAAAAATCTGGCAGGTTTAAGGTAAAAAAAAAAGCATTGAAATCCCAATTTGTGCCTCAGTTAATTACTGATGCAGTGTAGCCATTTTGGTTATGTACAAAACTAGATTTAAACCACTTTTTTAACCTGCACAGTAACTTAGCAGTGGGTAATAGAAGAGATAATTCTCCTTCTGTAAACAATAGCCTGCATGAAAGAGAAAGCATGATAAATTTATGCTGAAGTAGTTCCACACATTGCTTAGATGACCTGAAGTAATATCTCAACATCTTTGGCTATTTTAGAGATCTGGCACTGTGATGCATGTTGGAAAAGGCGATATTTCCAACAGATTTACCATTGTTGCTGAAATACACAAATGGGAAATTCTTTCAGTCTAAAAATTAAAGCACATCCTTCCTGAATCGGGTTAAATTGCATTTCAGTAGATCGGGTTTTAACAACTGGATGTTGAAACTGACAGCCCAAGAACTAGACCATTAAAAAAATGTCATTACTCGAGGAAACTGGCTCACTGGACAATTCTCCCATTGTATTGGTGGATTTTATAGGCAGCAGAGAGATTTGTGGTTGAGGTTGGATGTTTTCCGGAGGGGTGGGGAATTGGCTTGGCTCTTGTGGGGATGACTGTCAACTTTTACAGGCTGACTGCAGATTGTTCGCACCATTAATGTGACTGCATTGTTCCTCATATTCTCTTTTAAAATGGGTGGGAAAAGAACACCTGCACTTTTTCTCCCCAAACAATAGCTGCAGTGAACGACTGTTCAACTTGAACTAAATGAGCAGTTGAACCAAAATTTAAAACTATGGAGTCATAGACTTGAGAGGTCATGTAGGACACGAAGTTACGAACAGCCCACTCTGAGTTGCACTGGAAAGGGAATAATGTCGTCTTTTTTCCTTTTCTCAGTGTTCTTGCCGAATGATAACAAGTAGCCTTTTTCATTCATAGAATGTTCATTTGTAATGGAGCCTGAAGAGTAAAAATTATAAATGATTATTCAACAAGACAGTACCTCTTTGTTAACCCTTCTAGGCTCTATTTCAGATCTACTTAAAAGTGAATATATACAATGTAATGCTCTCATTTTTGTTGGTAAGGGGTATATTCATTTTTTTTTTAAAAGGCAGAGTTGAAGTGAGGTTTAGACAGTCAAACACTTTCTGATCTATCAGTTAGCCTCTTAGGTGGAAATTACTAAGAGTGCGAGGTTTTATTTTGGGAAATGGAGGAAGACGACCACTAAAATAGTCAACACCTTCATAAGTGCTGCCTCCTATCTACCGATTGCAGAGCAACATTGATTTTTATTAGTTGTTTGTGTCTCACTGTCTCCATTGAAATTGGGTGCATGTGGTAAAACACGTAAGTGAGGAAGACATCCCAAGACAACTTACATTGGTGTTCCTGTTGTTTGTGTTGCGGGATGGACATGGCTGACCAGGTTTGTGTTGAAATTTGTTACCTAATCCTGACAGCAGAATTGTAGACTCGTGAACATTTAGCACTGTAGAGTAAGGGATCTAGTTTCAGTAGACTTGGAGAGATGGTGTATCTACATCAGATTTCTACCTTCCAAACTACAGAAGCACCAAAAATAAAAGTACTTTAAATTAGTACGTGCTTTAATTTCCTTACTTTTCTTTAGAAAACGGTAACGTTGATTAAAATATTAGAGAGTGAAACAGTTTTTCAGTGTGATGACTAGCAAAATGTTAACCTTTTCAAAATGCCACCTTTTTGGCTGGAAAATATATTCTGATTTTATTCAGCAAACTGGATGACGAGTAGTTTGATTTGTTCAGTTCATTATAATTTTACCAACTGTACTGATGGAAATTTGAATGCTGAAAATTTTGTAGCAAATACACATGTAGTATGCACAGAGCAGGGTTTAAAATGCAAGAGTAATGTATAAGTTCTGAGGACAATTGGGAGAATGTGATTGGCTGGATGATTAGTTACTTTTTACTGTCATTTATGTTGATGCAAGCAATTTTGACTGTGAACTTGGGCCTTGAAATTACACTCTTTGATTAAAGATAGGAGCTCTTTAATCCATTTATCTTGCGTTGTTTCACGCTTCCACTGAAACAGCGGAGGTTCACTGGAATGTGACACATTGTTTCCTAACATCCTGTAATTCCAAAGTCTTTGTTTTTAATGTTAGATGAAACTAGAATAGGTTAATGCTGAGAATCTGAGGGAAATGGAGGAGTGGGTCAGCGATCTGTTTGTTCACTGGCCTTGCAATCCTTTTCACTATGGGGGCTAGGGTGACATTTGTACAGCTTTTGACTAGTGTCTGCTTTATTGAACTGTTGGATGTGGGTAGATTTCCATTGGAAGATAGGTTCATTGTTCTGCAGAACAAGATGCCATCAAACCTTAAACTTTAGTTCATCCATTTTCCACTAGATTATTTCACTGGTACCAAGGTGATGCAGCAAAAATCACATTTATAGGTCTTGCGTGATGGTATTCCAAACAACAATAGTTTGTATTTTTATGGCACCTTTTTAACCTTGTAAATCATATCATGGCCCTTCACAGAGCATTATCAAACAAAATTTGGCACTGATCCAGATAAGGGAATATTCAGGTAGATGACCAAAGGTGTATGTTTTAAGGAGTGTCTTAAAGGAGGAAAGAGAAGTAAAGGTTTAGGGAGGGAATTCCAGAGTTTAGGGCCTTAGCAGCGAAAGACACAGCCACCACTGGTGGAGCGATTAAAATCTGGGATGCTCATGAAGGCCAGAATTGGAGGAGAGCAAATATCTGAGGGTTGTGGGGCTGGAGGGGGTTAGAGCTAGGGAGGGGCGAGACCATGGAGGAGGTTAGAGCTAGGGAGGGGCGAGACCATGGAGGAGGTTAGAGCGAGGGAGGGGTGAGACCATGGAGGAGTTTAGAGCGAGGGAGGGGTGAAACCATGGAGGAGTTTAGAGCGAGGGAGGGGTGAAACCATGGAGGAGGTTAGGGCGAGGGTGGGGTGAGATCATGGAGGAGATTAGAGCGAGGGAGGGGTGAGACCATGGAGGAGATTAGAGTGAGGGAGGGGTGAGACCATGGAGGAGGTTAGAGTGAGAGAGGGGTGAGACCATGGAGGAGGTAAGAGGAAGGGAGGAGTGAGACCATGGAGGAGGTTAGAGGTAGGGAGGCGTGGGACCATGGAGGTGGTTAGAGGTAGGGAGGCGTGGAGCCATGGAGGGATTTGAAAACAAGAATGAGAATTTTAAAATTGAGGCATTGCTTAACTGAGAGCCAGTGTAGGTCAGGGAGCGCGGAGGTGATGGGTGACGGGACTTGCTGCAAGTTAGGACATGGATGACCTCCAGCTTATAGAGGGTAGAATGTTATTAGCCAGCCAGGAGTGCATTGGAATAGTAAAGTTTAGCGGTAGCAAAGGCACAAATGAAGATTTCAGCAGTAGATGAGCAGGATGGAGTCAGGCGATATTATGGAGGTAGAAATTGGCAGTCTTAGTGATGACGCTGATTTGTAGTCGCAATCTCTTCTCGGTTAAATATAACACCAATGTTGCTAATGGTGTGGTTCAGCCCAGGAGGAGAGGGATAGAGTCGGTGGCTAGAGAATGGGGTTTGTGGCTGAGATAATGGCTTGTCTTCCCAATGTTTAGTTGGAGGAAATTTCTGCTCATCCAGTACTGGATGTCGGACATGCAGTCTGGCGGCTTAGCGACAGTTGGGTCGAGAGAATTAGAGGTGAGGTAGAGCTGGGTGTTATCAGTGTACCTGTGCTGCTCGTTGCCACTACCTCACAGATTTCTAAGCTTTAATACTTGGCTCTCGTGTCACAGTCTACTGTTGATTAAAGTCCATTTTTGGTCCAAAATATATTTGGTCAGATTATTCAAATTAAACATCTTTGAATTAAGAGGAGTTGTTTGTAAACAGCTCAAGTTGGGATGCCAAATCTGTAATTGCGCAGCCTGGCCTGGCTTTCTTGTCTTGGTTTTTTTGATTTAATAACAAATGTTTTACTGAATGATCCTGTTCTTGGACTGCATTGATTATGGATGAACACTTCACTGCAGGGGTTGTTGGATAGTAATCAGGAGTGAGGACTCAGTTTTTGAAAAGATCAGGCAGTTAATGAAGGCATACACCTTTTGGACCTTGGACTAACTATGCTGGTAAAAGGGAGTGGCTTGTATGGGAAGTGAATTGATTTATTTTATAGACTTCCTTCTTGCACTTGGCTCTTGTGAGGTCTCCTTAGGCACTTGGTTGCGATCTTACATGTTGAAAGCAGCACATTCTTAGTTAAAATCTAGAAATTCGGACATTCACAGGCACCTGGAATCCCATGTTTCAGTTACTTGCCTGCAATCCCATGTAAAAATGAAATTTGATCTGTTATTTCCAAAGGCTGTTCAAAGTCATTTTATTATGTGCTGTTGGTCACAGAGATGTTTGAATAGTAAAGCAACCTGCCAGTGAGGAGGTACAAATGCGCTTTCTTTCCAGTTGTTAGATCTTAACTAATTTCAAATCGTATAATCTCTATACATGTGCAGAATTCTGTAATTTCCTCTTTCCAAGCCTTTGTTTTTCTGTAGTTTATACTTACCCCGTTCCCGTTGCAAATTTTACCCCAGGTTGTTGTAGGGCAGGTCTGAGCCCATTTATAATCTGTTTTCACTGAAGACATGTTTTGACAGAACTCCAGGTGTCTTTTTGTTCGCCTCAATATGGTTCAGCAGGTTTACCAATTAGTGTCAAGCCAAAGCCAGTGGGTAATTTGGAAGGTCATGTGATGAAGGGACATTTGGTAAGATGATCTGCAGCAGCCTCTGCCTTCATCCTGTGTGAGAGTGGCCTGGGAAAGTTCGATGGTGAGTGATGAAATAGGTTTGGTGTGGGGACTCAGGCAAGATATTGAATGTTCTCGCACACAGCTGATTTTCATATTCCAAACTTGACGTATTTTCCCTGCCTTCTCCTCTCTGCCCAATCCAGCTCCGTCTGGTTCTCTTAATTATTCTTGACTGGTAATGATATAGTCCTCTTATTCATGATGGGGTGGGGGAACACATCATTAAATGTCCTCACCCATCAAGAGATTGTGTGTAAAGATCAAAAATGTAACATTCTAAATACATTTCACTGTTGCTGAGAATTTCCATAGCAGTTTGGAGTTAATTTCAGAATATACTAATGTAAGGGCAACTGGCGTCACTGTGGTGCATCCGTGAGGCTGAGCATTTCATGGATAGCATGTTTCTGGATGTGGTCATCCTGCAGCTTAAGGGACAGAGGGGGAAAAGATGACCACCAGGCAGGTAATGCAGGAATCCCCTGAGTGCACCTCACTCTCCAACCCGTATTTTCTTAATACTGGTGAGACTGATGGTTCCTCTGGGGAGTGGCACCAGAGCAAAGTCCACATAGAGTCATAGAGTTATACAGCACAGAAAAGGCCCCTCAGCCCATTGTGTCTGTGCCGGCCATCCAGCACCCAACTATTCTAATCCCATATTCCTGCACTTGGCCTGTAGCCTTGTATGCTATGGCGTTTCAAGTGCTCATCTAAATACTTTTTAAATGTTGAGGGTTTCTGCCTCCACCACCTCTTCAGGCAATGCGTTCCAGATTCCAACCACCCTCTGGGTGAAAAGATTTTTCAGCTGTGCAGGAGGAAAAGTCTTCAGCTGTGCAGGAGGAAGATTGGGAAACCAATAGTGATGGGGGATTCTGTAATTAAGGGAACAGACAGGCAAGTCTGCAGCCACAGGTGTGAATCAGGATCATGTTGCATCCTTGGTGTCATGGTCAAGGCTGTCACTGGGTGGCTGCAGAGCACTTTGATGGGGAAGGGTGAATAGTTAGCGATTGTGGTCCATTTCAGTAACAACAGCATAGGTAGAAGAGAGATGAGGTCCTGCGGGCAGATTTTAGCGAGCTAGGAAAGAAACTAACAAGCATGACCCCAAAGGTAGTAATCTCCAGATTACTCCCCGTGCTGTGCACTAGTGTGTATTGAAATAGGGTAGAGCAGATGAATGTGTAGCTGGAGAAATAGTGCAGAAGGAAGGGCTTTAGATTCCTAGGACATTGGGACAGGTTCTGGAAGAGATGGACTTGTACAGGCCGGAAGTTTGCATTGAACAGAGCTGGGACCAATGTCCTTGCGGGCGGTATGCTAGTGCTGTTGGGGACGTTTTAAACTAACATGGCAGGGGGATGGCAACCAGGGGGTAATATTAGGAAAAACAAGGTGCACAAGGGAGAGATAGATAGCACTGGAGGAAGAAATAGTAAGACATTAAGTGGGGTCAGAGTAAGAGAGAATATAATGAGGTCTAAAGTAGTTGGACTGTGCATCAGTGTGAACCCTTGGAGTGTGGTAAATAAGGTTGGTGAGCTGCAGCCAAGTGGGAATATGATGTGGCAATAACTGAAAGTTGGCTCAAAAACAGGGCAAGCCTGGTTACTAAATATTCCTGGAAAGAGAGAAAGGAGGAGGGATGGCAGTATTGATTGAGGAGATTACAGTGCTGGAGAGAGAGGATGTTTTAGAGGGGTCAGGGACAGAATCTATTTGGTTAGAGCTAAGAAATAACAGAGGTACCATTACACTATTGGGTGTATTCTGCAGGCCACCAACAAATGGGAAAGATGTAGAGGAACAAATTTGCAAGGAAATTACAGAGGGTGCGAAAATTATAGAGTAATTCTAGTGGGGGATTTTAATTATCCTAATATAGACTGGGATGGTAATAGTGAAACGGGCAGAGAGGGGAAGAGTTTCTCGAGTATGTTCAGGAGAATTTTTCAGATCATTATGTTTCCTGTCCAACGCGGAAGGAGACATTGTTGTATCTGGCTTTAGGGAATGAGATGGGTCAAGTGAATCAAGTGTCAGTACTGGACAGTGACCATAATATCATCAGGTTTATGTTGGCTATGGAAAAAGACGAGCAATCCAAAGTAAAAATAATTAATTGGAGGGAGCCAATTTCAATGGGGTGAGAATGGATCTTCCCAGGTAAATTAGAATCAAAGATTGGCAGGCAAAACTGTAATGGAACAGTGGGCTGCCTTTTAAAGAGGAGATGGTTCGGGTGCAGTCGAGGTAAGTTCCCACGAGGGAGAAAAGTAGGACAAACAAAGCCAGAGCAACTAAATGATGGATGAGATAGATATTAGGATGAAGCAGAAAAAGGGTGCATATGCCACGTCAGGTGGATAATACAATTGAGAACCAGGCTGAATATCGAAAGTTCAGAGGGAAAGTGAAAAAAGAAATCAGAAGCAAAGAGAAATTGAGAATGGACTGGCAGCTAACATAAAAAAGGAATTCAAAAGTCTTTTGTCAACACAGTAATAGTAAAAGGTAGTAAAAGGAGGAGTGAAGCCAATTAGGGACCATAAAGGAGATTTACACATGGAGGCAGAGGTATTAAATGAATACTTTGCATCTGTCTTTATCAAGGAAGAAGATGCTGCCAAAGTCATAATGAAAAAGGAGGTAGTTGAAACACTGAATGGGGTAAAAATTGATAGAGGGGTTATTAGAAAGGCAGACTGCACTTAAAGTTGACAAGTCATTGGGAATGCATCAGATGCATCTGAGGATACTGAGGGAAGTAAGGGTGGAAATTGCTGAGGCATTGGCCGCAATCTGCCAATCCTCGTTCGATACAGGGATAGTGCCAGAGGACTGGAGAGTTTCAAATATTACGTGCTTGTTCAAAAAAAAAAGGGTAAGGATAAGCCCAGCAACTACAGATCACTCAGTTTAACCTCAGTGGTGTGGAGAAAGCTATTAGAAACGATAATCTGGGACAAAATTAACAGTCACTTGGACAAATATGTAATAATTAATGAAAGCCAGCACAGATTTGTTAAAGGCAAATTGTGTTTAACTTTTATTGAGTTTTTCAATGAGGTAACGGAGGGTTGATGAGGGTAATGCAGTTGGTGTGGTGTACATGGACTTCCAAAAGGCATTTGATAAAGTGCCACATAACCAGCTTGACAGCAGACTTGAAGCCCATGGAATAAAAGGGACAGTGGCAGCATGGATACGAAGTTGGCTGAGTGACAGGAAACAAAGAGTAGGTGAATGGTTGTTTTTGAGATTGGAGGAAGGTATATAGTGGGGTTCCCCAGGTATTAAGACCACTTCTTTTCTTGGTCTATATTAATGACCTAGTCTTGGGTTTACAGGGCAAATTTCAAAATTTGTGCATGACACAAAACTTGGAACTATTGTGAACAGTGAGGAGAATAGTGATTGACTTCAAGAGGACAGGCTGGTGGAATGGATGGGCACGTGGCAGATGAAATTTAATGCAGAGAATTGTAAAGTGATACATTTTGGGAGGAGGAACAAGGACAGGCAACATAAAGTAAAGGGTACAATTCTAAACAAAGGTGTAGGAGCAGAGGGACCTTGGGGTATATGTGCACAAATCACTGAAGGTGGCAGGGCTGGTTAAGAAAGCCATTAATAAGGTATACTGGACCCAGGGCTTTATAAATAGAGATATAGAGTACAAAAGCAAGGAAGTTATGATGAACCTTTAGAAAACACTGGAGTAATGTGTCTAATTCTGGGCACCACACTTTCGGAAAGATGTGAAGGCATTAGAGAAGGTGCCAAAAAGATTTACAAGAATGCGTCCAAGGATGTGGGACTTCAGTTTTGAGGATAAATTGGAGGAGCTTGGGCTGTTCTCCTTGGAGAAGAGAAGGTAGAGAGGATTTGATAGAGGTAAAAAAAAAACAAAGTGCTGGAAATGCACAGTTCTTTCGTCCGTTCTAATGAAAGGTCATAGACCTGAAACGTTAGCTCTGTTTCTCTTTCCAAAGATGCTGCCAAACCTGCTGTGTATTTCCCGTACTTTCTGTTTTTATTTCAGATTTCCAGCACCTGCAGTATTTTGCTTTGATTTGATAGAGGTGTTTAAAATCATGGGGGCTTTAGATAGATTAGATAGGGAGAAACTGTTCCAATTGGTGGAAGGGTGAAGAACCAGAGGACACGGATGTAAGGTGAATGGCAAAAGAAGCAATGGTGACACGAGGAAGACCTTTTTTATGCAGAGAGTGCCTGGGATTTGAAATGTACTGCCTGAGAGTGTGGCGGAGGCAGATTCAGTTGTGGTTTTGAAAAGGGTTTTTGGTAATTATCTGAGTAGAAAGATTTGCTGGGCTATGGGGAAAAGGTGGTAGAGTGGGACTGACTCAGTTGTTCTTGCAGAGAGCCGGCACAGACGCGATGGCTGCCCTCTGTGCTGCAACCATTCTATAATTCTAACTGTGTGTCTGTAGGGTTGGGTTTATCTTAGCCTAGTGTTTATATGCTAAGCAGCAAACATAAAGCTGCTTTGGAAAAGTTCTGTTCAAAGTGGTCTTGCATGTTTGTTTTAAAAGAACTAATTTTGTTGATTTCAGTTTATATTGAACCACTACAGAATTGGTGCTCCAGTAAACTCTACAACAAATTCTCTTTTTTTCAAATGGAATTATCTTTGAATAAAAACTTTAAATGTCTCAGCAGCCTTTAACTGCAACTGTTGGCGTTTGATATCATGAAGCTCCCCGTGCCTGCAAGTTAATTGTAAGCAACTTTTATCTATTTTGTTATATCTATTGTACACAGAGCACAGAGTACTAGAGGCCCAGTATTATCAGGAATTTAAATCCCAGTGGCCTCTTGCGCTGCAGAAGCGCATTGGGAAGTGACTGCACATTTAGAAAGTCATCTCCAGGCAACAGCTCTGTTCATGTTGGAAGATTGTTTTCTCCCTGGTACTGAAACTTTCAGACAACAAAAGCCACGACGGACGATAGCTCACATTTCTGTCTACATTCTTCTGTCCACAGCGCAATTCTCATTTTTCTGGGACCTGCCTAGAGTGCGACTCTTCATGTGAATGAAAGTTAGTCTTTTTGGGGGGAAAAAAGTGCTAAGGGGGTGTTTGTTTTTTTTAAAAAAAAAGTATAATGGAAAACTTGTAACTTTTCAAACTTTTTTCCAAACCATATTTTTTGATTTGGGTAGACAGGAGTCACTAGTTAGGACAGTCAAAACTGTTTCATTTATAATCTAGGGCGGCACAGTGGCGCAGTGGTTAGCACCGCAGCCTCACAGCTCCAGGGACCCGGGTTCGATTCTGGGTACTGCCTGTGCGGAGTTTGCAAGTTCTCCCTGTGTCTGCGTGGGTTTCCTCCGGGTGCTCCGGTTTCCTCCCACATGCCAAAGACTTGCAGGTTGATAGGTTAATTGGCCATTATAAATTGCCCCTAGTATAGGTAGGTGGTAGGGAAATATATAGGGACAGGTGGGGATGTGATAGGAATATGGGATTAGTGTAGGATTAGTATAAATGGGTGGTTGATGGTCGGCACAGACTCGGTGGGCCGAAGGGCCAGTTTCAGTGCTGTATCTCTAAACTAAACTAAACTAAAGAAGGGGATTGAATAGCTGGTGACAGGGGAGTGGAGTTAGCCATCTTTTCTTGGCTGTTTTAAATTTTCCTCTCACTTTATTATAGTTTATAATATAAAATTAATTTAGATTTTTATTGAAGCAATGCAGAAGTGAAGAACTCCTGAGAGACTGATCTACCTTCCTAAAGCTGTCTCTTGTAACTTCTGTGAGTATTTAGGTCCACCCCTTGCAAATATCACAGTTGCTAGCTTTCCTAAAGATGAAGCTGACCTTTTTGGCTTGCATTTCTCTCACTCTGTTCTTGATCTTCATTAGGAATCTTTCCTCTATTATGCTCAGCCATTATGTCTCAAATCACTTCTTACTGAGGGGGTGGGGGGGGGGTGGGGGCGGGGTGCGGGTGCGGCAGAAGAGAGATGGTGGGGTAGTGGTAATGTCACTGGACTAGTAATTCAGAGGCCTAGGCTAATGCCCTGGGGACATGGGTTCAAATCCTACCACAGCAGCTGGTGGAATTTAAATCCAATGAACTAATAAAAATCTGGAATTGAAAACTAGTCTCCGTAACAGTGCCATGAAATTATCATTGTTGTAAAAAACCATCTGGTTCACTAATGTCCTTTAGGGAAGGAAATCTGCTGTCTTTACCTGGTCTGGCCTGGCCTACATGTGACTCCAGACCAACAGCAATGTGGTTAACTCTTAATTGCCCTTTGAAATGGCCGAGCAAGCCATTCAGTTGTCAAGAGCAATTAGGGATGGGCAACAAATGCTGGCATTGCCAGCGACACCCATATCCATACCCATGAAAGAAGATATATATAAAAAAATTACTCCTAGTTTCATTTGCCTTCCAATTGTCTGGAATCTAAAAAGACCACTCCTCCTAACAGTACCTCTTCTAGCATCTTAAAGATGCTTATCTCTGAATTTGCTCCATGGCCTGCACTGTTTCCTCAATCCCTTTTATTCATCACCCATCTATCTATAGCCTTGGAAATTTGTTCGTATACATCCTGTTCTATGTAAGGACATAAGAAATAGGCGCAAGAGTAAACCACGCAGTCTATCGAGCCTCCACTGCCATTCATTACAATGATGGCTGATCTTTGTCTTCAACTCCACTTTCCCACCTGCTCCCCATATTCCTTGATGCCCTAAGAGACCAAAAATCTGTCGATTTCAGCCTTAAATACATTTATTCAATGATTTAGCATCGATAACCATCTGATGTAAAGAATTCCAAAGATTCACAACCTTTTAAGTGAAGAAATTTCTCCTTATCCAGTCCTAAATGATCATCCCCTTATACTGAGACTGTGCCATCCTTAAGAAAGATTATCTACATTATATTTCTCACAACAGCCCATTTGCCCATTGTTTACCAAAGCTACTGTACGCTCTCAAATTATTGTTGTTTCTTCATGTCTCTCAAGTACAATCAACAGCTGCTATCTGGTAACTTTGACATAGAGAGATACAGCACTGAAGCAGGCCCTTCGGCCCAACGAGTCTGTGCTGACCAACAACCACCCATTTATACTAATCCTACATTAATCCCATATTCCCTACCACATCCTCACCATTCTCCTACCACCTACCTATACTAGGGGCAATTTACAATGGCCAATTTACCTATCAACCTGCAAGTCTTTGGCCGTGGGAGGAAACTGGAGCACCCGGCGGAAACCCACACGGTCACAGGGAGAACTTGCAAACACCACACAGGCAGTACCCAGAACTGAACCCGAGCCACTGGAGCTGTGAGGCTATGGTGCTAACCACTGTGCCGCCCCTAGTTCATCACTAGTTCTTCATCTGTCAACAATTTTGACCTTGGTAACTCTTGACCTCATTTAGATCTTCCATCTCAACTCCAATGCTACAGCTGCCTGCAGGAAACTTTCCTCTTTGGATCCATTTTCATCCATTGCTGGGGCCCTGGCAGAGATTTTTTTTTCATTGTTGGCCACAGGTGAGGTACCGGAAGACTGGAGGATAGCTAATGTTGTGCCTTTATTTAAGAAGGGCAGCAGGGATAAGTCAGGGAACTACAGGCCGGTGAGCCTTACATCAGTGGTGGGAAAGTTATTGGAAGGGATTCTGAGAGACAGGATTTATATGCATTTGGAAAGGCAAGGTCTGATTAGGGATAGTCAGCATGGCTTTGTGCGTGGGAAATCATGTCTCACGAATTTGATTGAGTTTTTTGAGGAGGTGGCCAAGAGGATTGACGGGGGCAGGGCGGTGGACATTGTCTACATGGACTTTAGCAAAGCCTTCGACAAGGTCCCGCATGGTAGGCTGGTCCAGAAGGTTCGAACACACGGGATCCAGGGTGAGCTAGCCAGTTGGGTACAAAATTGGCTTGGTGATAGGAGGCAGAGGGTGGTAGTGGAGGGTTGTTTTTCAGATTGGAGGCCGGTGACCAGCGGTGTGCTGCAGGGATTGGTGCTGGGCCCTCTGTTGTTTGTCATATATATTAATGACTTGGATGAGAATGTAGGGGGCATGATTAGTAAGGTTGCAGATGACACCAAAATTGGTGGTATAGTTGTCAGTGAAGAAGGTTGTCTAAGGTTCCAACAGGATATAGATCAACTGGGAAAGTGAGCAAGGGATTGACAAATGGAATTTAATGCAGACAAGTGTGAAGTGATGCATTTTGGGAAGTTAAACCAGGGCAGGACATATACAGTGAATGGCAGGGCCTGGGGAGTGCTGTTAAGCAGAGAGACCTTGGGGTGCAAGTACATAGTTCCCTGAAAGTGGCAACACGGGTAGACAGGTTGGTGAAGAAAGTGTATGGCATGCTTGCCTTCATCGGCCGAGGCATTGAGTGCAAGAGTTGGGACGTCATGTTACAGTTGTACATAACGTTGGTTAGGACGCACTAGGAGTACTGTGTGGTCGTCGCACTACAGGAAAGATGTGATTAAGCTAGAGAGGGTGCAGAAAAGATTCACAAGGATGTTGCCTGGTTTGGAGGGCTTGAGTTGTAAAGAGAGATCGGATAGGCTGGGTCTGTTTTCCCTGGAGCGAAGGAGGCCAAGAGGGGACATGATAGAGGTATATAAAATTATGAGAGGCATAGATAGGATAGATAGCCAGAGTCTGTTTCCCATGGTAAGGGTGACTAAAACTAGAGGGCATAGATTTAAGGTGAGAGGGAGGAGGTTTCGAGGGGATCAAAGGTGTCAATTTTTCACACAAAGAATAGTGGGTATCTGGAATGAGCTGCCAGAGGAGGTGGTGGAGGCAGGAACAGTCGCAACATTTAAGAGGCATCTGGACAGGTACTTGAATGAGAAAGGCATAGAGGGATATGGAATGAATGCAGGCAGGTGGGATTAGTATAGATAGGCATTATGGTCGGCATAGACGCAGTAGGCCGAAGGGCCTTTTTCTATGCTGTACGACTCTTTGACTCAATTCAACTATCTCTCTCGCCTGAGCCCATCCAAGACTTGACTGCTGTCTCTGTCTCAGAGTCTTTTCGAGCAACTCTGTTTTTATCCTGTCCGGAATGCAAAAAAAACTTGTCTGATCGACGTTGGTGAACCTCTATGGCCGGATCCCCCCTCGTTCCTCTAAGCTGCGAACATGCCATCCTATTTCTGCTCTCTAACCCACGCCCCCCCCCTGCCCTGCAACATCCCTACTATATTGAGATTTATTGCTTAATCTCCTCTTCATGCACTTTTTGTCCCATGGTCTCAAAACTATGGAAATCCTAACCTCCCGTAGTCTTCCCCCTACCCCACACTTCACAATATTCAGACTTTTGAAACTCAAGCTTGGTGTCTGTCATCTATTCATTGTTTCATGAATTACTTTGTCCTTTATTCTACTTTTTCCAAGCTTGATGATATCCTCCTTTATGGGTCCTGGCCGTTCATTTTAGTTTCTTAAATAAGAAAAGCAAGTTGAAGGCTATGTCCTCCAAATTTTTGCGATTGACTAAAATAGTGAGTTTTGTTTAGTTCAGTTCTGTTCAGTGGATTTAGGTAGCAAATGAGAGGGGAATTATCCAAAAAATCTTTTCACTGATTTACTTCTCATCTGCTACTGTAAACAAGATTCTGGCTTTGGGCCACTGATTTCAGGTTTGTAAAGGGAGTGAATAAAGGGCAAAATGTGCAAGTTATGTCTAGACTTCCATCATCACTGAGATATTGTGTACAGCCCTGCCTTGTTTGTGGTGCTGCACCTGGTGTCACAAAGCGTAATTCATTTGGAAATGACTTGAGATTTAACAACAGCTCTAACAGTAGTCGTGCAACTTGCTCTTGCTGTTTGCTAACCCTTCCCCCAACAGAAAAATCATGACTGTCATGATGAGGCCTGTAGCAAACATTCCACGAAGAGCTGGTGCCTGGAACGTGCATGTTTGATAAAAATATTAAATATTTTTTGAAATTGACAAAAAGGATCAAGGACTTGTATGTCACGAGTTGAGTCGTTTAAATTGGGCCAATTGGAAGTTTTGTGCATATGTTTATTCAGACTATTATCGCTGTTGCTTTATCAGCAGCATTGTGGGTCTACCTACACCACATGGGCTGCAGCAGATCAAGAAGGTGGCTCGCCATCACTGCCTTAAAGGCAATTAGAGATGGGCAATAAATGCTGGTCTTGCTAGCAACGATCACATCCCAAGAGCAAACAAAAAGAATTATTTTAACAAAATGCAATTATTGTTCTGTCTTGTTTAAAAAGTAGAGAACTGTACGCTTTTTGTTGCATTGGCTAACATCTGATGAAAGTTGTTTCGTGTCACAACCCAGAAATGAGAGCAACTGGATAATCCATTTATTTGTCTGTAGCCTGAATAAGGCTTTTTTTTTGAGCATTGTAGCCCACCTCGCGTCTCACCTCCACTGTACTCTTGGGGCAAATCGAATGAGTGACTTTGACATTATGGCAGCAGACTTCATGTTGTTACTCGTGTTTTAGCGTCTTTGATGGAAAGCAGGAAGTTTTGTTTAATATTTACTGCTTGTTACTGGTAAAGACAGTCCAGTTCATGCTCTTTCCAATTCTACTTGTTGTCTTAGCCTGATCCCACTCTCTATCTTTCTCTCTCGTTCTCTGAGTTGACAGTAAGATAATGTCGAGCTTAATGTGATCTACAGGACAGAGGTCAAGGGTGAACACAGAGGTCCTCAGCAAACATTCATTTATATGTCATCAGCACCAGTACTTGTCAGATCAGGCTCCATTTAAGAGAGCTTAAATTGACAGTTGACTAGAGACCCTTTTATGGGAGTTTAAGAAAGTATTTGTTGGAACTGAAAAACAGTGTAAACAAAACAAGCTTGTAGATAGCACCAAATTTACTTGAAAAATCTCTTCTAATTACTACCATTTCAGTGCCATTTTGACAAGCCCTTTAAGCCAGCATTCTCTTTTTAATGTAGCTGTCTATTGTGGATCTTCAAATATTCAGTATCTATCATTTAGTGAAAAATTCTACTACCTAGGCAGGCGTTTTGGGGCACTAAGATGGGGCCAGAACCAGGTGGTAACAGTTGAATAATTGTTGCAGCCTTTGCATTTTTTTTCAGCTGCATCTGAATAAGTGTATTTAACAGAGTTGTGGTGATGCAGGAGGTAGTTTAATGTAACGCCTGTCTGTGTTATAGCTTGGAAACACTCCAGTATTGGCCCTGAGGGAAGCAGAGCAGTGAATTGCAGAGTCCTCTCCAGGGCAAATTTCAGTAAAAATGTAACTTCAATATTATGCAGCTGTTTTGAATAGAAAAAGCTTTTGCAGATGTGAATTATTCCATAGTCCTACCACTCCTCTGTCTCCCACCCCCCGACCAAAGAAATGGGAATTGAGTATTTGAATATCAAACCTAGTGCTGAACCATCCTAATTAAAAGCTAGGTTTTTGATTTGCAAGAAAAGTCGGTCAGAGTTGCACATTTGATAACGCGTTGTGGTTTACATTTTTCTTCCAAAGCACTGGTTTTTGTGTTATCACGTGTGTGTGAGAATATGTATATACACATGTCTCTTCGGATGTTCCAAAGCACTTCATGGCCGACGAATACAAGGAGAGATGAAGAGAAAGGAACAGACAAAGGCATGTCTATTGCATTGGGGGTGACCATTGAAGAAGTAGAATTGGAAAGCATTTTATCCATGTAAAATGGATTCTTAGTGACATAGAATTTTTTAAAATGGAGGGTTAACCCTATAGTTTGCCATAAATATAGTTCTGAAAATTCTTTAAAAGTTTTAATCAAAGCTTTACCAAATCATGAATGGTTACTGTCTTCCATTTTAAAAAGTAGAGTATATGCTTCCGACTGTAAATACTCAGCAATTGGTATACTTTTTTCAGATAGTTTTGGAAAGATCTGCTATCTTTTAATTTCTCTTCCTCCCTTTCTGCTTGTGGGTGCCTGGAGCCACACGCACCACCTGAAGCCAGTGAGCAAGTTTCTGCTCTTGAGCTAGTTCTTAGATGGTGTGTGAGACATGACTCAACCTCATTGGGAAACACCTGACATTTTCTTTGTGCTTGTCCCGCAGCACTGCTGGGATTAGTAATGAGTGCAGTGCAAATCTGGAACTACATGCGAACATGTTCAGGATGTGGTGTTGTCTATGCTGCCAGTGTTTATTTTTGGGGGGGTAGGTTGCCTTTTGAGGATTAGTTTATCCTCATGTGGTTCCTTGAATGAGACATTTTTTGTATATCAGCTCTTTTTCTTTTAAACCATTGAAATATTTGATAGTCTGATAATTGTCTTTAAGACTGGCTGCCTGTAGTTTTGAATCCAGATTTGCTGAACACTGTTCTCGCTGCTATGAACAGTTATTAATAAAAGCAAGTAAACGAACTTCAGGTATGTCTGAAGAGGTGGAAAGGTTACTTTCTCCTAACCTTTCCCAGAAATGTATAGTCCTGATGATACAGCAATAATAAGCTTTCTAAGAATGATACTATGTGGTTCTTCTCTTCAATAAGTGCTAATGTGAAGCAAAATAAAGACTTGCATATCATCGGGAAATCTCAAAGCTCTTCCCAACCAATGCATTACATTAAAATATAGTAGATGTTACATAGGCACATGTGGAAACCATTTTGTGCACAGCAAGCTCCCACAAGCAACAACCAGATGAATGTCAGCTTGCATTTGGTATTGTTTGAGGGAGAAATCAAGGCCAAGGTACCAGAAGAAGTCCCTGCTGTTCTTCATATAGCTATATGAAGATCTTAACTGTTTACCTGAATGCCAGAATATAGATCTCTGTTTAACCTCTCATCTGAAAGACAGAACTTTTGGCAATGCTGCACTCCTATGTACTGCATATAGCACTGTACTGGATTGTTAGCTAGATTATATGTTCAAGCTTTGAAATGGGGCTTCAATGCAGTGAACCATCTGATGAACGCAAGTCTTCCTTTTCTTTATTTAGCATCTTTCACAACCTCAGTGTCCCAAAGTGCTTTACTTCTGGTGAAGTACTTTGAGCTGTAGTCAGTATTGTAATGTAAGAAATACACAGCTTATTTGTGCATAAACAGCAATGTGATCTGTTTTATTGGGTGAAGGATAAATTTTGGCCGGGACACTGGGGAGAACTCACCTTCCTCCACCCCCCCAGCTTTTTTTTTGAAATAGTGCCATTGGATGCTTCACCTCCAATGTGAAGAAAGACAGGGCCTCGGTTTAATATCTTAGTTGACTGATGGCACCTCAGACTGTGGAGCACTCCCTCAGTAACTGTACTGAAGTGTCAGCCTAGATTTTGCACCCAAGTCTATGGAACCCACAACTTTCTGACTCATAGGTGAGATTACTACCCACTGAGCCACAGCTAACATAGATGCACCTTCTTTCTATTTATCATCAGACCCATTGGAGATTGGATTCTTAATATTTGACTGACACATGGTTAGTGGCACAGCTAATTCAATAGCAGCTCCCAAAGCGTACAAGAGAATCGGGTCTCCGATATCACTGGAACTCTAGAGACTGCACCATTTACATTTGAGAAAGACGTTGTTGGTGATTGACGACAGCCTCCTAAAGTTAAACTGCTTTTAGTTAATTTGTAATTGTTGGTAAAGAGACAGGCTAGAATTACACTATGTCCACACTGGCGGTTGTAGCCCATAATTGGCATGAGTTAACTAATACATAAGAAAGCTGCTTAGAGATGTCTGTATGCTGTGAAAGAAAGCCTCTTCCTCTCTGGAAGTAATTACAGTTTTTTTTTAGTTCAAACATAGGATTCTGGCCTAAGTGCTTGTTATTTGACTTTGAGGCCTAAAGAGTATGGATTACAGAAGCAAAGCATGCTTAGTTTGTGGTCTTGTTTTCATACAATGTACATGGTAGATTTTCATGCAAATTGTTGTAGGAAGGTTTTAATGGATTTTTCAACTGTTCTATGAAAATATCTAGCAGGGTAAATACACGAGACATTTCCAGAACTGAGAGAACTTCTTGCTGTTAACAGAAGCATCATCCTTGAACTAGCGAGTACTATTAAGCAATAAAGAAAACACACGCTTAAAGTTAAATAACCCAAGCCTGCTGTTTTACAAAGTGGATGCAGAGCTTCTGGGACTATTTAGCAGTGGGATGCAAAAAAATGCAATTTTTTTTGTACATTTTAAAAATAAAAAAAAGGTTTAAAGGACTTTGTTAAGATACACCTGCCAGTTGTATCTTTTACATTGTTGTAGTGTTAAATACTGCCCTCCCCCAGCCACACCTGCTCTTTGTTTTCTCAATGAAATTGATCCGGATGAAACTGACGAGAACAGCTGCCGATACTTTAATCTCCGATCCTGCTGTCTTCACAGTCCAGAGTGTCTGCAGCCACGGCATGCGGTAAGTCCATTGAGGTGAAGAAGGAGCTGCGGGACCCGAGAGAAGTCCTGTGAAAAGGTGCCCCGAACACCCAAAACATTCACGAACGGCCCCCCCGGCCGCAACTTCAAAGCGCCCGCGGGAGATGGCTCGGAGAGCATCTGCAGCGCACTGTCGGCAATGCTGCATGCCTTTATTTAAACCACTGCAAAAAAAAAAACCCGTAGCAAATGTAATCACCTCTAAGTCTGCCAAATGATGCTTCACCTCCCGAAGGACGTGGATGAGCTTTCCGGACGTCGATGGTGGGCACTGAGGAAATGGCTTATTACCTGCACCAGATTCCACCCCCCCTCCCCCCCCTTGACCCCCCTTCCACCCCCCCCCCCACCCCCGTCCCCTTCCCTGCTCCACCCTCTCAGCTCACCCCCTCACAACCCCGTCCCAGCCCGCCCCCCCCTCGCACCATCTTCACCCCGCACCCCCTTCCCCTGCACCCCCACCCCACCCCCTCCCTCTACCCCTCCCCCTTGCATCCCCTCCTCCCACCGGCACCATCCTACACCTGTGTAGGGGCCCCAACAACCCCACTGCCTTGTGGGCGTCTCGGGAGAGACCAAGGCTAAGGGAGTAAACCCTAACAGAAAATCCGGAGCGGAACCCCGTAGGCGGTCATGTGTCACCTTTGGCATGTTTCCGGCAGTTCCTGCAGCCATACTGGTGCCAAACGTCGTGTCCTGCACTCCTTTGGACCCCACCAGAAAGGCCGAGAGGGGGGTTTTGACGACTGGGCAACTCTCAACCTCCATAAATTTGCCCAGGCATGCGCCATGGAGAGGTCACTCCATAGTTGCCTCACAGCGACTGAAACAACACGGAAGGCAGCAGTTACGGGTTATAAGTCCAGATAAATTGGCGTAGAAACTGGGCGCCACGGGTTGCCTTTGTCGGTGGGAGAGGTCATTGCACCTCACTGGACAGCTACCGCCCGCCTCAAACCGGGCAGCCCCCGGTCAATAAGGTTCTGTCCCGCCACAGTCTGCCTGCTTCAATGGGTGCTTGGAGCTCAGGGTCATTGCCCGAAAGGTGGACTGATACACCGCACCAAACAACATGAAAAAAGGAAAGAAGGTACCAGCCCTTCGCTTTGCAAGCTGGAACGTCAGAACTATGTGTCCTGGCCTGTCGGAAGACCTTACACAAATCAACGATTCTCGGAAGACCGCCATCATTAACAACGAGCTCAGTAGACTCAATGTGGACATTGCAGCACTTCAGGAGACTCGCCTCCCCGCGAGTGGCTCTCTAGCAGAGCAAGACTACACCTTCTTCTGGCAGGGCAGGGATCCTGAAGAACCAAGACAGCATGGAGTGGGCTTCGCCATCAGAAACTCCTTGCTCAGCATGATAGAGCCTCCCTCAAATGGCTCGGAACGCATACTGTCCATCCGACTGCTCACCACCTCTGGTCCAGTACACCTACTCAGCATCTATGCTCCAACACTCTGTTCCGCACCTGAAGCTAAAGACCAGTTCTATGAACAACTCCATAACATCATTAGCAGCATCCCCAACACCGAACACCTATTCCTGCTGGGGGACTTTAATGCCAGGGTTGGGGCTGACCATGACTCATGGCCCTCCTGCCTTGGGCGCTATGGCGTTGGAAGGATGAATGAGAACGGGCAGAGACTGCTTGAGTTGTGTACCTATCATAACCTCTGCATCACCAACTCATTCTTTCACACTAAACCCTGTCACCAGGTTTCATGGAGGCACCCAAGATCACGTCGTTGGCACCAGCTAGACCTCATTGTCACAAGGCGAGCCGCCTTAAACAGTGTTCAAATCACACGCAGCTTCCACAGTGCGGACTGCGACACCGACCACTCCCTGGTGTGCAGCAAGGTTAGACTCAGACCAAAGAAGTTGCATCATTCCAAGCAGAAGGGCCACCCGCGCATCAACACGAGCAGAATTTCTCACCCACAGCTGTTACAAAAATTTCTAAATTCACTTGTAACAGCCCTTCAAAACACTCCCACAGGGGATGCTGAGACCAAGTGGGCCCACATCAGAGACGCCATCTATGAGTCAGCTTTGACCACCTACGGCAAAAGTGCGAAGAGAAATGCAGACTGGTTTCAATCTCATAATGAAGAGCTGGAACCTGTCATAGCCGCTAAGCGCATTGCACTTTTGAACTACAAGAAAGCCCCCAGCGATTTAACATCCGCAGCACTTAAAGCAGCCAGAAGTACTGCACAAAGAACAGCTAGGCGTTGCGCAAACGACTACTGGCAACACCTATGCAGTCATATTCAGCTGGCCTCAGACACCGGAAACATCAGAGGAATGTATGATGGCATGAAGAGAGCTCTTGGGCCAACCATCAAGAAGATCACCCCCCTCAAATCTAAATCGGGGGACATAATCACTGACCAACGAAAACAGATGGACCGCTGGGTTGAGCACTACCTAGAACTGTACTCCAGGGAGAATGCTGTCACTGAGACTGCCCTCAATGCAGCCCAGCCTCTACCAGTCATGGATGAGCTGGACATACAGCCAACCAAATCGGAACTCAGTGATGCCATTGATTCCCTAGCCAGCGGAAAAGCCCCTGGGAAGGACAGCATTACCCCTGAAATAATCAAGAGTGCCAAGCCTGCTATACTCTCAGCACTACATGAACTGCTATGCCTGTGCTGGGACGAGGGAGCAGTACCCCAGGACATGCGCGATGCCAACATCATCACCCTCTATAAAAACAAAGGTGACCGCGGTGACTGCAACAACTACCGTGGAATCTCCCTGCTCAGCATAGTGGGGAAAGTCTTTGCTCGAGTCGCTCTGAACAGGCTCCAGAAGCTGGCCGAGCGCGTCTACCCTGAGGCACAGTGTGGCTTTCGTGCAGAGAGATCGACTATTGACATGCTGTTCTCCCTTCGTCAGATACAGGAGAAATGCCGTGAACAACAGATGCCCCTCTACATTGCTTTCATTGATCTCACCAAAGCCTTTGACCTCGTCAGCAGACGTGGTCTCTTCAGACTACTAGAAAAGATCGGATGTCCACCAAAGCTACTAAGTATCATCACCTCATTCCATGACAATATGAAAGGCACAATTCAACATGGTGGCTCCTCATCAGAGCCCTTTCCTATCCTGAGTGGTGTGAAACAGGGCTGTGTTCTCGCACCCACACTTTTTGGGATTTTCTTCTCCCTGCTGCTTTCACATGCGTTCAAATCCTCTGAAGAAGGAATTTTCCTCCACACAAGATCAGGGGGCAGGTTGTTCAACCTTGCCCGTCTAAGAGCGAAGTCCAAAGTACGGAAAGTCCTCATCAGAGAACTCCTCTTTGCTGACGATGCTGCTTTAACATCTCACACTGAAGAATGCCTGCAGAGTCTCATCGACAGGTTTGCGTCTGCCTGCAATGAATTTGGCCTAACTATCAGCCTCAAGAAAACGAACATCATGGGGCAGGATGTCAGAAATGCTCCATCCATCAATATTGGCGACCACGCTCTGGAAGTGGTTCAAGAGTTCACCTACCTAGGCTCAACTATCACCAGTAACCTGTCTCTAGATGCAGAAATCAACAAGCGCATGGGTAAGGCTTCCACTGCTATGTTCAGACTGGCCAAGAGAGTGTGGGAAAATGGCGCACTGACACGGAACACAAAAGTCCGAGTGTATCAGGCCTGTGTCCTCAGTACCTTGCTCTACGGCAGCGAGGCCTGGACAACGTATGCCAGTCAAGAGCGACGTCTCAATTCATTCCATCTTCGCTGCCTTCGGAGAATACTTGGCATCAGGTGGCAGGACTATATCTCCAACACAGAAGTCCTTGAAGCGGCCAACATCCCCAGCTTATACACACTACTGAGTCAGCGGCGCTTGAGATGGCTTGGCCATGTGAGCCGCATGGAAGATGGCAGGATCCCCAAAGACACATTGTACAGCGAGCTCGCCACTGGTATCAGACCCACCGGCCGTCCATGTCTCCGTTATAAAGACGTCTGCAAACGCGACATGAAATCGTGTGACATTGATCACAAGTCGTGGGAGTCAGTTGCCAGCATTCGCCAGAGCTGGCGGGCAGCCATAAAGACAGGGCTAAATTGTGGCGAGTCGAAGAGACTTAGTAGTTGGCAGGAAAAAAGACAGAGGCGCAAGGGGAGAGCCAACTGTGCAACAGCCCCAACAAACAAATTTCTCTGCAGCACCTGTGGAAGAGCCTGTTACTCCAGAATTGGCCTTTATAGCCACTCCAGGCGCTGCTTCACAAACCACTGACCACCTCCAGGCGCGTATCCATTGTCTCTCGAGATAAGGAGGCCCAAAAGAAAGAAAGAAAGTGTTAAATAAATGTTAAATGAAACTCACACTGAGGCCATAGCTGCCATAAAGTTAATATTTTTCTTCAGTTCCCCCCCTCCTCCTCCTGTTGTCTTGAAGGTGGCTACTTGTGCTAGGCTATGATTCCTTTGACATGCTGACAGGTAATTGGCGCTTCTTGGCATGCTGATAGGGAGCTTCAGTAAGCTATTGAACATGGGGGTAACTCATTTGAACTTGAGCCTGTCCTCACCCACACAGATACTTCACAGCATTGGTCATTTGGCAGCATTTGGGAGCTGATGTTTCCTTCCTTGCTGCCCAGACTAACAGCAGCGAACTTAGCATAGAGTAGGGATCATAGAGTTATACAACACAGAAACAGGCCCTTCGACCCATCGTGTCTGTGCTGGCCATCAAGCACCTATTCTAATCCCATTTTTCAGCACTTGGCCCATAGCCTTGTATGCTATAGCATTTCAAGTGCTCATCTAAATACTTCTTAAATCTTGAGTGTTCCTGCCTCTACCACCCCTACAGGCAGTGTGTTGCAGATTCCAATCACCCTTTGGGTGAAATGTTTTTTCCTCAAGTCCCCTCTAAACCTCCTGCCCCTTACCTTAAATCTGTGCCCCGTGGTTATTGACAGCTCCGCTAAGGGAAAAAGTTTCTATCTATGTCCCTCATAATTTTGTTTACCTCAATTAAGCCCCCCCTCAGCCTTCTCTACTGTAAGAAACAACCCTGGCTTATCCAGTCTCTCTTCATAACTGAAATGCTCCAGCCCTGGCAACATCCTGGTGAATCTCCTCTGCACCCTCTCCAGTGCAATCACTTCCTTTCTATAGTGTGGTGACCAGAACTGTACATAGTACTCCAGTTGTGGCTTAACTAGTGTTTTATACAGCTCCATCATAACCTCTCTGCTCTTATATTCTGTGCCTCGGTTAATAAAGGCAAGTATCCCATATGCCTTCCTAACCATCTTATCTACCTGTGCTGCTGCCTTCAGTGATCTGTGGACAAGTACACCAAGGTCCCTCTGACTCTTTGTACTTCCTGGGGTCCTACCATCCATTGTATATTCCCTTGCCTTGTTCGTCCTCCCAAAATGCATCACCTCACACTTCTCAGGATTAAATTCCATTTGCCACTGCTCCACCCATCTTATCACCCTGTAATCTAAGGCTTTCCTCCTCACAATTTACGGCACCACCAATTTTCATGTCGTCTGCGAACTTACTGATCATACCTCCTGTATTCACATCTAAATCATTAACGTACGCTGCAAACAGCAAGGGACCCAGCACCAATCCCTGTGGGCCACCACTGGTCACAGGCTTCCACTCGCTGACTAGGGATCAAACCAAGTGCATGCTGGATCCTGTGTGGTTCAGCACCCTGATGGCATTTACCCATATGAGTTGTTTGAAGCGGTAATGCTTTCAGTTTACTGTTCGATCTCTTGTGCCGTTGCACATGAAAAGTTGAGATTAAGTGCGGGATTCCAGTCAGGTGGGCTGAAAGGCATGTGGGAGGGGAGACGGTGAGGGGGATGGGAAGAGGAAGAAGTGAAGGGATAGGGGAGAAGGATGGGTGGCGCTGCATGATTTTCCTTTTTGCTCTGAGTAGGTGCAGCGAACCAGAGACCATTTTCTTTGCAGCTGGGGAAGGGGAGTTTCTTTGAGCCCACCTCCATCTCCATTTGCATCAGCAGGGGGAGGAGGGGTTGCACAGAGGAGCTGTTTCCTTCTCATAAATGTTAGATTTCACTTGGGATATCAGGTTTTTTTTTGGGACAGACATTTGGTGAGTTTTTAGCCAGTGCTTCGAGATCAAGATCTTTTGAAAGTTCACTGTGCCAGAGTTGTTTAAATGAGGGCCTGATTCTGAAGGCTCTATCTACTTCTGCTAGCTGCTTCAGCTGAAAACTTCGGAATTGCAGCAGGACTAAATCATTTGGTGGTTCGATGAAGTTTAACCTGACTGGAGAGTTTTGGAGCTCATTTGGGGAAGGGATTGTGAAAATAATCGAAAATAATTGCCATGTCTTAATGTCTGGAGGGTGAAAAGAGCATTAGTGCATTCTGTTTTATAAGGTTAGTGGATGCCCTACTTTAATGAGTTGCGTAACATGATGTCCGAAGCACCACCTGCCGATGTAGTTCCATTGGAATGTTACAGCCACTCATTGTTTTTAATATAAAATAGATAAATGAACTATTGTAATTGTTTCTCATGTTTAGAATGTAGGGAGCTTTTAAAAAATTATTTTACATTGGCTAATTCTTCATTTAGGTTATAGTTATTTAAGTAGCATTGCCAGCATTTGCAGTTTTCAAAGGGAACGCTGGCATCAAATCCATGAAACTTTCATCTCTGCCTCAATAATGCTTTCAGTCTATTACTTAGATAAATATTCTGTTGAACATGACGCCATAGCATTTCACTGGGAAAATTCCATGGGTCCATTGTTAGATGAAGCCATCTAGCTAAGTGTTCTTTGGTGGAACCATAAAGCAGCGTGAACCTGTTTATTTAAAGTAAACTTCATTCAGCAACTCTTTTCTCTGGATTTTTCACTGCTTTTGACCCATTTCTGTCTTTCTGTGGTTCAGTTTCCCTGCCCTCCCCGTTTTTGGTCTTCAAGTAAATTCTGATTTTTCGAGCTAACTTTATTTTTTAAGCTAGTTATGTTGTTTTCAGCTTTATCTCCTCTTAGCCTTGATCCCAATCACATCCATCCCTTTAGGTTACAGACATGCTATACATTTAATCTGATTTGCACTTACAATTTTCTCTATTCATGCAATATAAGCACATATATTGTACCACTATGATTCTATTAACCTAGTCAATAAATATTCATGTGCACAGGGTAGTCACTGGGAGACCAAGGATGGAAAGTCCTAGGTTAACTGGAATGGACAACACTTGGTTCTGCTTTTGTATCTACTACAATTTGAGTATGAATAAACCTTTGTATGCCTTCCCTGTTAATTTAACATGAGGCAGCCAGTTTTGAATTCAGATTTTAAAATCAATGTTTTGAGCATCATTGCCATCTAGAATAAAAGCAAAATACTGCAGAGACTGGAAAAATAAAAACAAATACTCAGCAGGTCTGGCAGCATCTGTGGAGAGAGTTAATGTTTTGGGTTGATGACATCAGATAAGAGGTGTACAAGGTTATGACTGATTTATTGTCCCATTAGCTGATGGTACAACGACGAAGGGACACAGATTTAAGGTTTTGGGCAAGAAATGCAGGGAGGTATGTGAGGAAGAACTTTTTTATGCAGCAAGTGGGTATGTCTACTAGGGTGGTGGAAGCGTAGATGATCAATGATTTCAAAAGGAAATTGGATTGGAAATTGAGGGAAATAAACTTGCAGGGCAGTGGGGATAGAGCGGGGGAATGGGATTGACTGGAATGCTCTACAGAGAGCCAGCATTGACTTGATGGGCTGAATGGTCTCCTTCTGTGCCGTAATGACGCTTTGAAAGGTCACCGACTTGAAATGTTAACTGTTCTCTCTCCACAGTTGTTGCCAGACCTGCTGAGTATTTCCAGCACTTTGTTTATATTTCCATCTAAATATTCTTTTTAAAGATAATTATTGGCCCACCCAGATATATTGCATTACTAGATGCAAGTTGAAATGAGTGACGCAGCATAGCATAAGTGATGGATGAAAAATCCTATGGAACCCTTGAATCTGAACACCTAATATGCTCCCGACACAAAACCATGTGCCAAGAGCATAGATTCATCCCTCTTAATCCAAATAATTTTACTACAACTTGTTTGTGGATTTCTTTTCTATTTGAAAATCATTATAGATGCAGAAAATCTCTATGTGCTTTAACAGATGTTGGGTGATGCATTGTATCTGTCTTAGAGCCAAAAGGAATAAATCATCCCTAATGGGTTAGGAGCAGAAGACTTTGTATTTTTATTGACCTGTTTCAGACAGTTCATACAGTATACTCTGTAATGGATCCAAGGTACTTTAAGCATTATGTTTTCCATGAAAAGGTCAGTTCAGTTTTTGTCTGTTTTGTTCCACCAACCACACACCCTCTTCCCTGTTTGTTCACTGTCGATGCCCGCGAGGGTAAGATGCTTTGGGCTGTAAACCTCATCAGAGCTGTTTTGAGTGGCACTCTGGCAGAGGAGATGGGGTTGTAAGAACTACAAGTGTAGGTGAATTATGGTTGAATCATACATCTGTGTCCTGTCCTGCTATACCCTTCCCTGGGTGACAAGACAGTGATTAAAATCCAGCTGAAAGGATTGTGGCAGCCATTTTGTATTTAACCACAAGTACTGTCTGAAACTGTGCTTCTTCAGGTGACTAAACCCACAATTTTAAAGACCGTTCAGTTGAGATGGGACTATCTAATCCAGCAAAGGAGGGCCCAGTTTTTAAGTTCCAAAGGGAAAGAGTCGCCTGAAAGGCATAATCTGGGCTGATGGAAGGCAGTGGCCTTGGCAGTGAGTGCTACCATGCACTAAAGAGTACTGTCTGAAACTTGAGTGTATTCCATATTCCTGCTACTTTCTTCTTGAAGGGGGAAATTGTCAATGAATGATAATGAAGAAGTGACACTTTTAAACTGCTCATCCCCACCCCTCTCCCAAATCAACAGGCGACTTATTCAGAGCTTCCTGTCTTTTAGGGGAAGCTAAGGTTGTCAGCGCACCCAAAAGTAGACACCAAGAGGAACTATCGTGGCCTTTATCAGAAGAAAGGTTATCAGATTTGCTGTCAGTGAGATGTTTTTGTTACCAATGGGATACGCAGTAAAAGAATTTGAGCAGGGTGGGGGGATGCCTGTTTGTGGGGAATGCTGGTGCGTAGCAGTAGCATCTCCAAATGGGAGACTTGGCAGTTGTGAAGAAGAGCTACATGTCAACCAATGACTAAGTTGAGCTTGTTACCAAAAAGGACTCATGATGGGAGAGTTCATTTAGCAGTGACATCAGATCTTGGTTATCCGAAGATCTCCTCCATTATGTATCCTGCAGCTAAGTGGCAGCTGGAACAACTCATCTTCTGATTTGTATGGGAGATGTAACCTTCTGTAACTCACCTGTGTCTACAGGCAGTGAAGCATGGGTATTAGCGGGAAGAGGACAGCAGTAATCTGATCCACCTAGCATCCCTGCAGCAGGCCTTGTGAGCCTCTCCCTTCCCTTCTCTTCCTCAATGCAGAGGATTGGGGGAACCACAAGGGAAGGCCCAATTTTGATTAAAAGCTGATATAATATGGTGAAAATATGGCACAGGGAAGTCTGCTTGTACAATTCTGCAATGCTGCGCCAACACTGGACCTTAATTTTGGTTCATTGCCTGCTGCTCTGTATATACCCAAAAATGGATGGCCAAATGGAGGAAAACCCTTTCCACATTCTTCTATCTCAAAGTTTAGTACTTTTAAGTAATAGTTTATTGATAGTGTATTTATTTAATTCTGTTTTAAGGTAAAGTATAATTTGAGCTGGTGTGCAGTTTTGTTTTTGGCTGTCTCTTTTTAAAAAAAGAAATTACTTGGCATCCTCTCTGCCATGCTCTAATTGCTTGAAAACTCCCAAGATGCACAAATACAATTTATATTCTAATCTTTCCTTCTTAAAAAGACTTGTATTTCGTAAATGAGCTTCACCATGTGTTTAGTTACAATCATATGGTTTTAAAATAAAGCAAGGATGATTTCTACGTGTAGCGGCATCACAGTACACAAATATTTCCGCTAGTCAGCATTTCTAGCGGAATCGAAAGTGCGTCCATTTGGAATGCGCTTGTGATAATGCTACAGATAGCAACGACAAGAAATCATCCTACAGATCTACTTAAGACCAACAAAAAAAAATGCAGCTTTAGAATTCTGTTTACCCAGCATAAATTACTTTAGGAGTAGGATTAAAGATGTGATTGGTAACACTCAAGTCCTGAAGGAGCATTGTTATATCTCAGTTCTTAAGGATTTCTGGTATAGTGACAGAAAATTATTAATAATGCATTGTACTGTGAGTTGCTTTGTACTGATCCTTTCACATGATATTCAGGCTGATTTCTTACATTATCTTATCTCCTCTGCCACTAATGTGGGGGAGGAGACCCAAGGATCTCTGCAATTTCTCATAAACAATGTTTTAGCTATAATTTTAGTGTATGGGTAGGGTTTATATTGTATGTATGTTACATAAAATGTATGTATGCAAGTTAATGGAAGGAAGCACTTCCATTTGTATAGCACCTTTCACAATATCAGGAAGCACAATTCATGCTATAGAAATGAAAGCTTACAGTTAAACTTAGTTTTTACAAACTGATGATGATTAACTAGGTGGAAATATTTTTGTGGGATTGGGAAATCTATAATGTTGGTTTGTTATAACAAGGTTTAGGTGTGTGAAACCTGATGCTCAAAATGTTTTGAAGTCTAGATTTAAGTCCCATTTTTACTTTTCACCTTTTAGAATTCAGCATGGGCTTTAAGGGTTGGCCTAATAGTCCAGTAGTTGGTGCAGTTGTCTGTTTGTGTAGTCATTCTGTTCTTAAATCTCTTCTGACTTTCATGTTCAGACATTTTTATGTTTTTACTGTGGGGAAACCCCAAATCATGATCTGCCATTTACTATAAATGTTATCTTCAGGCTTTTTCATTCTTCATCAGAGTGATTTATAAACCGTTTACACAAAAGTTAATTCAGGCAAGACTTTATAGATAACTTTTGGTGCTCCCAGCTTCTCTCATATAGTCATGTTCCAGGCTAGAGTACTGTGAAAACAAAGTTGATTCAATGAATATAGTGACCTCTTAATATGAAGTAAAAGTATACTTTGGATGGACCAAGTCTCTTTCATGTTGGTTTGTATTTGGTGTCACCTTGCAGTCATGTTTATGCGCCAGTACTTTAGTAAATGCTAAGATAACTACTTTGAGTGGAGAAAATATTACTGAAAATTGGACATTTCTGTAACTTACATCTTCCAGTAGAACCTGAGAATAATTGTTGAAATTACTGTTGCATATTTTAATTCCAGCAGCAGCGTTTTAAAATTCTGTGCTTTGCCTGTTAGGAGAGATTTTGTCCCACAAAGAATTTTTATCATTGCTGAATACGAAATTTCATGAAATGGTTTCATATTTTATGAATGTTATAATTGAGGAAAAAATGTGTAGTGGGTACATGGTGTGAATTTCACAATGAAACCAACACTTCCTTGCACTCTTCACACGAGTGATGATTCCAATTAAAATTATACGGCTAATGTTAACATTTTCAGTTACTTAAAGTGGTTTTAAAAACACAGGACCAGGAACCACGACATAGGTTATATTTCCCACCTATGGCACTGACCATGACTCCTTTACTCAGATACAAATTGTATCCTTCAGTCTTTCCACCATTCACACTCATACACATATTAAATTAGTTTGTCCAGTCTTATCCTGGTGTCTAGTGTGTTACCTCCATTGTAAGAAAAGAACCCCACAAATTAACGACCTCACTTGTAAGTATGAGAAATGTAGATATTACTTCAGTAAAGTCAGAAGTACTCTTCAAAGATTGAGAGCAAGCTCATGATTGAGCCAGAAGAGGAACTTTGTGACAAAACTAAGTTAGTTCAATTAAGTGTGATGACCTTTCATTATGAAATAATAGATGTGTGTTAAATATAATTATAATGTAAGCAACAGTAGTATTTTTCCTAACTTTTCCACTGGGATCACCCCCATGTCAAGCAGTGCATAGATTACACACAAAGCAAAGCTCCTTCTGTATTGGTCCAATCATGAACTTGCTCTTGACTTCTGATGAGTACTTTTGACTCTTACTGGTGTAATATTTTAATTTCCCGTCTTCAAGTGAAGTCTTCAATTTGTGTTGAACTGCAAATAGCTTTTTTTATCCATAGACTTAGCATACTAGGAGCCTGGCTGAGATTAAATGAATTATTTTGCTTGGAATGCTTACAGCATGCAGAGAGGAGACATATACCCCATTAGTTTGGACCATTTTTACACCTAGGGCTCAGAGGGGAAAAGGTTATGTTGTAGGATCAAACCACCACTTTCGCAGATTGACTTCTCAATAAAAATCTCTACCTTTTTCCACATTGTCTTGGCAAGTGAAAAGAGGTGAAGATTACATTTACTACTTCTACAATGTTGTAGATGTCAATTTTTTTTAAGTTTTAAAAGAACTTCCAAATAGTGCCATGAGATCTTTTACATCCATCCCCGAGGGCAGACAGGGCCTCGGTTTAACATCTCATCTGAAAATCAGCACCTTTGTCAGTGCAGCACTCTCTCAGTACTCACTTACGTGTCAGCCCAGGTGTTTTTGTGTTCGCATCTTTGGAGTGGGACTTGAACCCACAACCTTCTGACTCGAGCAAGAGTGCTGCCAACTGAGCCACAGCTGACTTGAGTAAAAGGGAAACGAGAAACACTTTCATGACCACTGGATTACCCAAAGCGCTTTACAGCTAATGAAGTACTTTTTTAAAGTGTAGTCACTATTGTAATGTAGGAAACGCAGCAGCCAATTTTCACACAGCAAACTCCCACTAACAGCAATGTGACAATGACCAGACAACATGTTCTTGTGATGTTGATTGAGGGATAACTCCCCTGCGCTCTTCTTTGAAATAATGCCATGGAACCACAACATGCCGATGATTTGAAAGTTACACTTGCAAAATAACATTTCAAAATGTTGTAAAATGAAGTTCTGACTCCTACATCTTTTTGCTGGCTGGAAAATGCTATGCAGACATAACTAGGCAGTGAGAGGTGATTATAATAGCCTTGCAAAAAATTGAGGCTGCTTGTCTGGTCTGTGCAGTGGGGACCTGCAAGAAACTTTGGTTGAAAGGATGGCAAGCAAGATGATTAGAATAAAAGCAAAATACTGCAGATGCTGGAAATCTGAAATAAAAACAAGAAATGCTGGAATTACTCAGGTCAGGCAGCATCTGTGGAGAGAGAAGCAGAGTTAATGTTTCAGGTTAGTGAATTAGATGATTAGAATGTCTGCTGTTGCAAGAAAATCGCCAGTTTTAACATGAGGCAGAATATCAACATTTAGTAAAAGGCCACTACAGTTCAAAATGTGAGTTTTCTATTCCCTTGCATCTTTGTTTTGAAATTTTTCTGACTTGTTTTTGTTCAACATTTGACTTTGGTTAATTGTGGGACAACAGTGTGTGCTGCACCAAGGGCTTAGGTTTCAATCCAGTCCCTTTTGCATTTGTGCCAGACTTACCCCAACTGGTAGGTTGCCACTTCTAGCTGCTGATATTATCTGGGTGAGAAAGTCTCCTCTATACTTGGGGCATTCACTTATGTAAACATTAGTTTCCCATGGTTATCATCATCACAGCCTCTATTAAGAGCATTCTTGAGAATTATCCCCTTTGAGACAAACTTCTGCCTAATCCATGTACATCATATCAGGCTAGGAGAGACAGGAATAGGAGTAGGCCATTCAGCTCCTTGAGCTTGTTCTGCCATTTAATTAAATCATTCTGATCTGTACTTCAACTCCAACTTTGTCCCATATCCGTTGATGCCGTCCCCTAGTAAAAATCTCTTGATCTCACACTTGAACATTTAATTTAGTCCAATATCCACATCCTTTTGGGAGAAGGAGTTCCAGATTTCTATAACCTTTGTGCGAAAAGATGCTTCCTGGTTACAGTGCTGAACTGCACCGCTCCATTTTCAAGATTATGCCCTCTTATGAATTCCCCACCAGAGGAAGTAGTTTCTCTGTATTGAGTCCCTTTATCATTTTGAAGACCTTGATTCGATCACACCTCCCTCTGAACTCGAGGATAGTATCCAAGTTTATGCAATCTGTTCTCCTAACTCAACCCTTTAAAACTTGATATAATTCTGGTGAATCTTTGCTGTAACCCCTTCCAAGGCCAGAATATCTTTGAGGTCTGGTTTCTGAAAATGAACAGAGAACTCCAGATGGGGTCTGACCAAGGCTCTGTAAACTGGAAGCATTGCTTCCTCGCTTTTGAATTTGAATCCAATTGAGATAAGGGCGGCACCGTAGTGCAATGGTTAGCACTGCAGCCTCACAGCTCCAGCGACCCGGGTTCGATTCTGGGTACTGCCTGTGCGGAGTTTGCAAGTTCTCCCTGTGACCCCATGGGTTTTCGCTGGGTGCTCCGGTTTCTTCCCACAGCCAAAGACTTGCAGGTTGATGGGTAAATTGGCCATTGTAAATTGCCCCTAGTATAGGTAGGTGATAGGGGAATTGAGGGAAGGTGGGGATGTGAGAGGGTAATGGGATTAATGTAGGATTAGTATAAATGGGTGGTTGATGGTCAGCACAGACTCGGTGGGCCGAAGGGCCTGTTTCAGTGCTCTATCTCTATATAAAAAAAAAAGGCTAACTTGCCATTAGCCTTTTTGACAACTTTTACAGAGTAACCTGGGAACAATTTCTGATGTGGTCCATTGTTGCGTCTGTAGACTTGCTACTTTCAGACAAAGGTTGTTGGACCATGGCAGCAAAACCTTGTAGCTGATCCATGGGATTTGTTTTGGAATGATTATGCAAAGGGGAAGATTCTCTACATGTGAAGGTAGCTAAACTCTGGCATGTAATGCCAATTATGCTTACTTTTTGTAATGCATGGTGCATCCAAACCCACTAATCTTGAAGGCCATGCTGAATGCTAGATTGCAATGGTGCGAGTCTTGCAACACAGGAAAATGGAGGCTAGAATTATAGTTTCAAATTCAATATGACTGAAAGAATCGAGCTTTTTCCTATTCTCTAAATCTAGATTATCCATTCATTACAAATTGACATTTAACTCAGAAAACCAATTTATTCTGGATCAGTTGGCATATAGAAAAACTGAATATGAGGTGCAATTCTTGAAGCTGCAGCTGACTTACCTGAATAATCTTCCAAGATGTTTGAACCCACGGAGAAGATCAAGCAGTGATTATTAAGTCCCAGTAGCATTCTAACACTGAACTGGGAAAATTGATCTCTGCATCAAGAAAAAAGCAATTTAGATTGTCATGAAAAAGTTCCAGATCTGTTTTTTTTTTTTCCCCCTCCCCATGTTCACTTCTTGCACATATGCTGAAACAGTAATTGGTGCAGTACATTTGAAGTAGCAATTAAAGGATGTCTAGCAATAGATTTTGCGCTATTTTCTGGAAAGTACTGAACAGCTATTCACTGCTTTTATTTAGTTAGAAGTAATCTCAATTTTTATGTAGTACGGTGCTGTTTAATTAAATCTTTGACAATTTTTGAGAAGATTGTTATAAATCTCATTCTTTTGGGCTGAATTTTTACACCCAAATATTACTTCATTTGGTCTGCTGTAGACTTTTTGCTTACATTTGTAAGGAATCTAACATTGTTCTGTGATTAAATCTACATGTTTTAAGTTTCAAAAGCTCAGAATTACGTATAAACTATTTGTGAACTGAATGGAAATGTCTGAATATTCCAGCGTCTTATGTGATGTGGTCTACTAGAATTCCATAATAAAAATTACTTGGTGCAATTGAAGGTAATTGTACCCTTTGGGCATCATCAAGCTGAGAATTGCCATATAACTGCAGCAGAGTATTAAGTACACAGTGTTGCATTCCATGTAATATTACAGAATGAACAGTCTAGGCTGAACAGTTGATTAACTCTAAGCGGATAGTGATCCCGACTGTTTGTCTGCTATGATTGCATTAAGCAGCAAATGGTAAAGACTGTTATGAAGTGTGAAGGTTTTATGGTTTTAGAGCAGACCATTCCCTGGATTCATAAATCATAAAAATACTTCCACTATGCAAGGCAAGATGTGTGCTGGTAAGGTATAAATATTGTTTGGCACAGAACTAAACCCCCAATTAAAGCCATGAAGAGATAATCAGAGTATTTGAAAGAGGGAAAAGAAACATTTCTGGTAACTGAACATTTTTTTGACTGGGATAGAAACAAATGTGAATTTCTTCAGAAAACCATACCTTTAACTATCTCATTTGTTACTATCTACTCTCAGATTGTCTTTCCAGCCTATAAAAAGGGGCTAGAAAGACACAGGTCATCAGCATAAGAAAGAGAAAGATCGGTTAATGTTTTGTCTCTCACCTTTTATTAACAATATTAACCCAGCTTTTGCTTTTCGCTGTAGATTGATCAGCTGCATATTTCCACTGTTTTCTGTATTTTATTTCAGAGCTCCAGTATTAGTCTTGTTATTTCTTTGATCTCTATGACATACATTGAAGCATTTTTTCCATACAATTTTCTCATTATTAAATGCTTCCTTTTTTCTGCATACGTTGTTTTCGCCTTGTGATTTAAAGTCTCCAAAAAGAATTTAAACCTCATTTATTTTAAAAAAAGGAATATTGGCCTACATTCCATTCGTGCATTTCTACATGATCACAATGGGCTGGATTTCGTTCTGCCCTAGGCGTCGGCGTCCGGGGGTAGGTGGGGGACGGGGTGGTGGTATTGAAGATGCCTCCGGGAGAGGGCTGCCATGCACCCCGACACCGGATCGGCCCGGCCCGATATTGCCGGCGGCGGCGAGGCCTCGTGTGACAGGACCGGCATTTAAATAAATTAAAATTAATGAATTAAATATACTTGTGTTGCTGCCTTCCGTCCCGTTCCGATCTTGTGGCCGTCGCTCCGGCGTGTTCGGATCCTGATCCGGGGAAATGAGGCGCTGGTGGGGAGGGGGGAGAAGGTAAGTTTCTCAGTGTGTGTTGGCAGGGGGGTGCGGGGGTGCGGTGGTGCAGGGACAGGAGATGGGGGTCAGAGTAACATTATTGGTGTACGGGATGGTGGGAAGGATTGGAGGTTCAAGTTTGTTGGGGATTTTGGATTGTACAAGTAAGTGTTTTGGTGGGGAAAGGAAAAATTAATAATTTTATGGTAATTGGGGGGGGGGGGGTGGGAGAGGGACAGAATAAAGGTATTTAATTTTTTTAAAAATCGCTTCATCTTTGAATATTTAAATCCGCTGGTAGGGCTGACAGCCCTTTAAAAAATGGCCTCAGCGCTTCCACACAGGCAGCTGACGCCATTGCCGAGGACGGACAGGTTTCCCCCTCCACGTGATCGGGTTGCAGGCGGGGGCAGCTCACCCGGCCATTCAAATGACCGCCGCATGGGCAGGCCGACGCCAAGGTCGGTGGGGGGCACAGAAGATTCAGCCCTATATTGTGTTGCCTTGCTATTTAATAGTTCAGTATATAAGCTGGTATGTTTTGGCTTCTGCTCTATTAAATGTTACAAATGTATTTCTTTAATGCAAACTATATGGTTAGGAAGAAACTTGTTTAGCAGAAGTATTTGTTGTGTCATTAAATAAAGTCTGATTGATTTCTCCTAAAATGTCCTGTGAAGATGACATTTCCTCATTACTTTGCTTACTAGGATATGGTCTTAATCCATCACACTCAATCTCCTTTACACGAAAGCCATGTGTCACAGAGTACCATACAGGGCTTGTTAACACTGTACTAAACACTAATTTGACAATTTTTATATTTAAAGCAAAGCTTATTATTTCCTCTGCACTGAACAATAGCTCTAACATTGTGTTAAAACAATTTTTAAAAATTCCACCATTAATGATAGCATTAAAATACTTCCGGTGCTTCTGAATGGGTCAGTGCCTAAATGTACCCTGTGGCTAAGCAATACTGAATTGGAAGCTTCTGAGCGTGATCTTTGGATTATGCTAAATTAGCCAGGATAGCTCTCCAAATGGTTTCAGCACTGCTAGAATATGAAGGGCAAAGATTGTCCAGGACTCCTACTTGACATCTAGTAGCCGACATGGAAAGTATATATTAAAGAATATCTGGTAAGGACAGCACTGGGCTTACTATAATGTCTCAATTGGTCAAACTGCTTTCCAGTTTTTACTGTCTTGGTTTACATGTTAAGAATGGCCACTGCAGCAAGGTACTGGAATACTGGATTACGGCCTCCAGATTGTTATTACAGTATTCTTTCATTTCTTGGTTTTGAATCCAGTTGCACTGGTGGGTGGAAGTCGCCCAAGGATTGGGGTTATGCCAGTTTGTTGGGGGTAGAATAGAGGAGGCTTGCATCTGATTTAGGAGTGCTTAATCTTAATTCTGGATGCTTAAGATGAAAAACAAAAGGTATCCCATTTCCAATGTGTGCACATTACTTTGGGAAGGATGTTAGGGTCATGGAGAGGATGCAGAAGGCATGATGAAGATGATATAGGGATGAAAAGCTTTAATTATAAGGTGACACTAGAAAAACTGGGCTCTTTTCTCCGAGAACAGAGAAAGTTAAGAGGAGATCAGAGAGGTGTTTAAAATCACGTGGTGTTTTGATTATATGGGAAAATAATTTCCACTAGTCATTAGTCCTAACTTGAAACATTTAAGATCATCAACAAGAGAAAAATAATTGGTAATATTTTCAGAAATATGCAGTGGGCTTTTAGGACATGGAATTGCCAACTAGTACTGATGGTGGAAGCAGAATCCATAAAAGCTTTTAAAAGGGAATATCTGGAGGGAAAAAATAAATGGGTTGATGCGGTGCAGCCATGATGGGAAAGTAACATGCTATGCTGTAAAACTCTATAGAGTTTATACTACTTTATGAATGCACTGAATAGAGAAATTCACAGTAATTCAGAATGTGAGTTGTGCTACTACATTCCAAGTTTTGGAAGCCTGGTTGCTTTTAACTTTTTTCTTGACTGTGTGCAGATTCTGTTTGTGAAATGAGTGTCCCTCCACATAGTCAGAATGTCAGATGCCTTAACACTGTCCATTTAAACAAAGAGTAGTGCTTAATGGATGCTTTTCGGGCTGGAGGAAGGTTTGTGATGGAGTTCCTTAGGGGTCAGTGTTGGGACCCTTGCTCTTCCTGATATATATTAATGACCTAGACCTTGGTGTACAGGACACAATTTCAAAGTTTGCGGATGATACAAAACTTGGAAGCATTGTAAACTGTGAGGATGATCGTGTAGAAATCCAAAAGGACATAGACAAGTCGGTGAAATGGGCAGACAGGTGGCAGATGATGATACATATAAACATACGAATTAGGAGCAGGAGTAGGCCACTCGGCCCTTCAAGCCTGCTCCGCCACTCAATAAGTTCATGGCTGAACTGATTACTCCACATTTTCACCTACCCCCGATAACCTTCCACCTCCTTGCTTATCAAGAATCAGTCTACCTCTGCCTTAAAAATATTCGAAGACTCTGCTTCCACTGCCTTTTGAGGAAGAGAATTCCAAAGACTCACGACACTCTGAGGAAAAAAAAATCTCCTCATCTCTATCTTAAATGGGTGACCCCTTATTTTAAACAGTGATCACATCCACCCTGTCAAGACCCCTCAGGATCTTGTATGTTCCAATCAAGTTCAATGCAGAGAAATAAATTAAAGGTGCAATTCTAAAGGGGTTGCAGGAGCAGAGGGACGTGGATGTAGATGTGCATAAGTCATCGAAGGTGGCAGGACAGGTTGAGAGAGCGGTTAATAAAAAAGCATCCAGTATCCCGGGCTTTATTAGCAGGGGCATAAAGTACAAGAACAAGGAAGTTATGTTGAACTTGCATAAGACACTAGTTTGGCCTCAGCTAGAGATTGTGTCCTATTCTGGGTCTGCACTTGAGGAAAGAGGCGAGGGCATTGGAGAGAGTACAGAAGAGATTCAAAAGAATGCTTCCAGGGATATGACATTTCAGTTATGAAGATAGATTGGAGAAGTTAGGACTGTTTTCCTTGGAGAAGAGAAGGCTGAGAGGTGAGCTGATAAAGGTATTCAAAATCATGAGGGGTCTGGACAGAGTAGAAAGAGAGAAACTGTTTCCACACGTGAAATGATTGAGAACGAGAGGGCACAGATTTAAAGTATTTGGTAAGAGAAGCAAAAGTGACATGAGGAAAATCTCACACAGCAAGTGGTTAAGGTTTGGAATGCACTTCCTGAGAGCGTGGTGGAGGCAGGTTCAATTGAAGCATTCAAAAGGGAATTGGACATTTATATGAAAAGGAAGAATGTGCAGGGTTACAGGGAGAAGGCAGGGGAATGGAACTGAGGGAATTGCTCTTTCAGAGCCGGTGTGGACAGGATGGGCCAAATGGCCGCCTCCCCCACTGTAACAATTCTGTGAAATCATAGGGAATTGCTGCTGCCTTTCACAGATTTAAGGAGGAGTATGTCTGCACTATTCATGCATATTATAAAAGATTTGGGTTGGCACTGTTTTTAGTGGGCTACCAAATTTGATGTTCCTTTGACTAATAGAAAAGTAGGATTTCTTTGCATCGTGCAATGGAAATGCATTGTGAAAATCGAATAGATTGTTTTGGGAGGTGGATAGTGACTCGAGTATGTTTCGTCTGACATATAAATCTTTTTTTGCATTCTAAAGCAGACATTGATCCGAATAGTTTAACATTGTAGAATTTTTGCTGATGCTTAGACCAACCGTGGCCGGGGTAATGGTGTGCACCTGAAAGGCAGTCTCAGCTGTACAATATTAGCAGCTGCTTAACAGCTCTATCTATAATATTGCATTGTTCTGCAATTTTCTGTCATGCAGTGCTGTACCACATCTAGTGATGGTTATCCATCAGTCTCTGGTGGCTGTAATAAAGACAAATTGAATTAATAATTGCTAGTTAAATGTCAAAATGATTAAGGCAAGCAGTCTTAATTCCTCAAGTGTAATTCATTGCTTTCAGAAGTGTGCAACCTATAACATTATTGCAGTGTAAATGAATCAGAAAGTAAAGTGTTTTTCCCAGCGCAACAAATAATATGGCAGCACAATTTTATAAAACTCAATAAAAATGGTATTTTGTATTTTTTTTAAAAAATGTCGTAAGAGTGAAGTAGAGAATGGTGGAGGAACGATTAATCTGTGCTCTATAGATTGTCACATTATACTTTACGTACTATATAGCATACCTATGTGACTTACTGGGGCAGGAATGTGATTAAGAACACCTCATAGTTGTGCATTCAAATTGCCCTGCAAATTTGAAATGTAAATACTTCAATGAATCATAAAATAGCATCGAAATAAGTTCTACAGTGGTATAAAAGATATTCCAGTAGATGTTTCTTCTAAGTGGTACCCAAAACTGACTAAAGATTAATTGAATTCTCAGTTTCCTTAAAGCACATCTTCACCACGGAGTATAAGTCTGGTTTTTAATTATACGTTGTTGCATTATCTGAAAGACATCTATATAAACTGCAGTAACAAAAGAAAAATCCAGAGTAATGTATAGTAGGCAGTAAACTGTTAAATTTATCAAAAAAGCCAAGTGGCGTAGGGTCTCAGTTGATCAGTTATACTTAATTTTGGATGTTAACAATACAATGGTGCTCCAAATGACAGTGTCATGATAGGACTGCTAGTTTAAAAAAAAAAATCCCAAGCAGTAAGACTGGACAGGGTATAGGTACCATCAGCCTGATTAAACTGAGTATGAGGTTTTTACAAGAATAAAAATGATCTTGTAATGAAGGCTGAAGTATAGGGGCCACTTAAGCAAGGGGAGGGTTTTCTTTGTAAATAATAGATCAAGAGCACCAACGCTCTCGCCTAATGGATTCGTGTGCGGCATCAGTTTCAAGGACAGAGCATGGTGCAGAACCACAACCGCAAATGCCGGTAATCAGCAGCTTGTGGTTACTGTTTGCTGCTTTGGGTCAATGAACATTTTGCTATTTACACAACAGTAAAAATATTTGGGCTCGTTATTCCAAATAGGGATGTAAATTGTCAGGAAAAATAGCAATATCTCTATAGAATATTGGGTTTTTACTGCTGCTGTATCAAAGAATAAATCCTGAATAGGTTTAGAAATGTAAAATTTTCGACTTAACAAAAACACTTGTCACAATTTAAACATAAATTTTGGAGTTCAGCTTCACATAGGCTCTGATAATTAGTAATATTTCAGAATTCTATGCAGTAGTGGGGGAGCTGTAAGATACTGCAGATAAGGAATTTTTAGCAAAGATAGCTAGATATTAAAGTATTGGAAAAATGTTTGAAGATTCTCTTCCCCCCCCCCCCCCCCCCCACTCCCCGCTGCCCCAAATATATTCCGACTGATTATTGTCCAGGATGTTCTAACGCGATGCTTCAAAGTACTTGTAGCTCCTTTAGCCACTATTTCTGGAACATGCTAATTTTTTTAGACCACAATATTAAGGCAGTTTTAAAACATTGAGTAAATTACTCGCAGTGTTACTGGTTTTTTAAATATGCCAGAACCTCCAAAGAGGTTTAAGCCACTTGAGCAGTGAATTTTTCTTCACTTTGCAGTTACCCACATCTGTGTTCTACCACTTAAAAGGCTGCAAGAATTGTGAAATTCTTACGCAGATTCCTACATAAACTGAAAGTAATACACAGTTGCTAAATAAATTAAAATGATTTTAGGTGATTATTTTACGTGAGCACTTTATTTAAAGATGCCAGTTAAGATGTGGATTATCTTGTGTTATTAGCTTATTCTTTTTGTGAACTCTAACTGTAATGATTTATGTATCATCTCTATTCTTACCTTGTAATTATAGATGTGTTTACCACTGAAATTTTATTTGTAAATAATGGGTAACATTACAAACCTTGTTAACACAGATTATAGGGATATTTTCATTTACTGGTCTTATTGTAGAATGATTTATTAAAATAACACTAAAATTGTACAGCAAGGGTCATAGGTCCAGTAAACACTAAATAAATTGTACTCTGATTCTTAATTGCATAACTTACAGATGTCTTTAAAAGCAGAACTACATTTTTTGTGCAAATATTGATCATGATTGTTGGAATGAATGTGTTTATGCTCATTACACTATTATTGCCAACTTAATTGAGTTAAGACACCTTTTTTTTCTCTCTTTTCTCCCCTCCCACTTTACCTCTGCTATATAAACAGAATAAATAGAAGCACCAAGGTTAGGTCCTAGCATACACCTTAAGAAATTATTGCAGTGCCAGTGGAATGTGTTTTCTAGAGCTTTTGCAGCAGGAATTGAGCACCTCATATTTTGAGAAGAAAAATGTATATTTGCAAGTCAATGTTATGTGATATTAAATATAAATTCTTAATTATAATTTACAATGTGTATTCAGTTACGGCTAGATAAATCAATATATTTGTAGAAATGATCGGACATAAGTTTCGTTTAAGACTTGCCACTGTGCTATCTAAGTCTATATGCAGAGAGCACTGTCTTAGATGTATCTCGCTGTATTACCGATCTTCAGTTTTATGGCAGGTATTGTTCAGTGCTGGAAAGCAGAATCTTGACAGCTAATTGATAATCCTGCCATCAGCTGTTTAGACATTTTTCCTTTGTGACATTGGAAAAAAGACAGGAAAGAGAATAGGAAGCTCGTAAATAATGTCAAAAGATCAAGAAATCAATGGCCAGAGGAAAGTGATCTGTTTATTTGGTGTAGCTGCTCTTTTCTGTTCACATTAATTCCGAGCAGTCGTCTTCAGCAGTCACTAAATTTGCTTTTATTCACTCCCTAGGAGATGTAATACAAGCATGAAAGCCTTCTCATAAAGCAGGCACATCAGCAGAAATAGCTTTTACTTAAGTATTGTAAAACAAGGTTTGCCACGATACACCTTTAGCTACATGTCAGTTATCCAGTGAAACAAAGTCTGGTGAACAAAGCAAATAAGGTCGTAATTTGTGTCTCATTTCGATGGACAAAGGGATCTTTCTTGTCACTTAAATTTAGGAAAATAGGGTCAAGAAAGTCTAGAAATAATGGAGTAAGTCCGGTTGGTCACATTTATTTCATATTTCTGTATCTTGAATACTGCTGAACCCACTTAATTCCAACTTCTCTCCAAGTTGCATTGTATAAACCGAAAACTAGGCAACGTTTCTTCATCTTGCATTTGGGAATGGTGCCGTAGATATAGGATTAAAAAAACAAACTATTTCTGGACATTTCTAGATGATAAATTAAATTTTCTTTGCTATTTGGAAGCCTCCTTTGAAAATGAATTGGTAATGAATGCATTCAGTACTGCAGAATAGATTTACCCTGTGTTTCAAATAGTTGACGTTATCGGGCTCTGTCATTTGTTCCTTCCTATTTTCTAGCTGTTAATTGATGTTTTTGATGTTGGCAAGAAAATTGAAGAAAATGTCATGTGTGAACCAGAGCGGAAGTTAATAAGATTGACTTCGTTGACGGAATATACAATGAGCGAGGAGACCGCATAATGGGACCGCTGCGAATTTGTGTCCTCTCTTTAGAGCTGAAAATTGACACCTCACGCTAGGCTGCAGTCGATAACGAAAGATGGAGCATTTGCGAAGATTCTTAATCTCGTCTTTTCATTTTCTCCCCCCTTTGCTTTGCTGTACAGAGCTTACTTGGTCGCGTAAGCAGCTGTGTATCCAGAGGGCTACTGCCCTGGCCAGTGAAAGCCAGGAGCTCAGTCTCCCAGGGCTGACCAACAATGCCTATTTTGAATGCTGTGTTGAGTTTGAAAGCAAAGAGTCCTAAAAAGGTTAGATTAAGATGTGTCTTAAAGAGAGGTATACTCATATCAAGCAGGGTCATTGCATATCCTTTGATGAATGGAAAAAGCTCAAACTTTAATCCCACAGAATGAAACAAGTAGCAACATGGCGTCTACTTGAGTTCTTTGTTTTAAAACTGGCAAAAAGCCGAGAATATTTTAAATTTTCCTCACTTAAAACAGAAGTCTTCCAGCCGCACTCATTGCATTCATATATAGTATCTGTGTATAGATTTAGAGCAATCGAAATCTATTGTTCACATAATTTTGAAATGATAGAAGAATGCTAAATGGAATTGTGCATTTAATTACCAAATGGATTAGTTTGGCGAAGCTCGCTGGTTCTATTTTCTTAGTCTTTGGGGAAATGCGCTAAAGTCTTAAGACAGCCAATACCCCCCAAGTGCTTTTTTTTTTGAAGCCGCTGCACAAAACGTGGCCTCGGCTAGTGCTCGTCTCCCAAGGATATGCGGTGAGCGACATTATTCAGAGGGTAGCCAATTAATTCCGCAGGCTATGATCAGTTAGAGCTTCCTTTCACTTTCTGCCATTTGAAATGCTAACATGATGAAATTTTTCTATTGGTATATGTCCCTGGGCAAAGCCACCGCCGCAGGCTGCAGAAAAAGAACCTGAGAATTTCATTGACTGATGAGAGCAAGAAAGGTTGCAATACGTGATTTGCAATCCAAGTGCTTTTGACTCACTTAACTAGACCTCCAAAAAAATTGCACATATATATTCTATATGTCACGCGATGTGTATATACAAGTTCCTCACTTTCGTAATTTGTTTTGTAGAACTCAATAATGTATTTGATGTAGATCTGACCATCCATATTCTGTTATGTTTATGATAGCACACTGCAAAATAGTTCGTGAACACCTTATTGCCTGAAGAAATGACTTGAGATTTCTGATGCTGTATTATTGAACCTGGGCAAAAACATTCCTTGGCCAAAAAGGACTTCACATCATCTTGTATATATTGCAAAGTCTAGGTTCTGTTTGAGATTAGAGAAGAGAATCCAAGAGCATAATGATATACACAATTAATTGGTTTTATTAGAAATGGATAATTGTCACTGTTTTGTAATGTTCTGAGTTTCCATTAAATTTGCTGTCTACAGAGGAGCTGTGTTCAGCATATAACCATTTCTGAAAAAAAAAAGGAGCCAGGTGATGATTGCAGAATGACAAGTTGTACGGCAGTAGAAAATCAGACTGTTCTCCCAAATTGTTAGTAAAAGATGCTGCCTGAGATCGGTATCTAGCTCTTTTAGCTGTCTGCAAAGAGTAACACAGGTGGCTCCCTATGGCTGACTTTTCCTGACAAGATGCCATTAGAAATACCAGTCCTGTTGATCAATTCAGTCGACATGACAGAGTTGCCGTAAGGCCTAGCTCTTTGAGTACGGGCACTCTGTTTTTTCCCCTTTTTCTTTGCACTAATTGGTGAAAAGGATCTCTGTGCTGGTGGCCCAGGAAACTTTCTGAACACATCTTATTGGAGTGTTGACTTCATTAGAATTGTAAGTGGGACCCCAGTAGCTAGTACAAAAACTTAATTTGTTCCTGAATTGTATTGTAGATGATTTCATTAGTGAACAGTGTTTTGGTGAGAACAGTCTACATGAGAGAACCTTTTTTCTAGCAAATTTGCATGAACCTTTTCTTAGTTTTAATGTTAAAATCATGGTAGAGACTCTTGCAGTTGATTTTTTTTTTTGTTTACAGTAGCATGCTATTTCTGATAATTAATGAAGAATGCACTCGTGTCTACATAAATTGTCACTTTTGCTGAATACATTTTGCAATAAATGCATCCCTTCAAAAACTCAAAATATTAGCATCCACTCCTAGTATTCTCTTTAATAGTTGAAATTAAAAATTGGTTTAGTGTAGCAGATCTTTGTGAAAAAATAATTAATTTGTCTTTTTGCAAATGTGTACAAAATTTTAAATTACAAGGGAAATATTTTATTTGCCAAAATCTTAATTTTTCAAGTTGGCATGTGTGTTCTATGTAGAAGAAATAGCTGTTTCCTAATGAGTGATCAAGGGTCTAATTTATGGACCATTTAATGTATTTAATTTTTTTTTGTTATTGTAAAATCATTCCTTCATTTAATGAAGCAGTTTCCGACTTGAATCTTTTTTCCCTATACTTTAACTTCTCGATGCCTTTGTTGCTTTTCCAATACCAATACTGCTCTTTATTGTAGCATTATGTTTCTTTAGCCTTTTGGCCATTTTATAAAATCTACTGTGTTTAAAAAAAAAGAGTAACTTTGAATAATAGCTATAAATTCTGTGCTTGTATATCCGTTCAATAAATTCATAAAATAAGTTATGAATTTATTTGTGGTATTTTGTAACATTTTTCTGTAAATATTAATGGTCAGTCCTTCAAATAAGTATTTCAGTAAGCTTGTGCGAATTAGTCATCTCCTTAATGATAAAATACTGATGTAGAAATGGCGAGAACTGTGTACACGTCTTGCATTGAAAATTCCTGATTCCTGCAGTGTAGACAGCAATAAAGGTGAAATTGGTTTTTGTTTGACATGTTTAAATAAATGATGCTGTTTGTCTGAACAGATTAAGATATTGGTTTAGAATTAGTTGTTTGTTAAAATATGCACTATTAACATTATCAAGCTGTCTATTGGTAAAAAGAAATCATACCTGACGAGTGTGAAGCACAGCACATCGAGAATTGGGCTTTAAACCCTCTGCGGATCGTAAAAAGGATCAAAGAAACTTGTTTTATGTGTCTGTGTGAGACTTTGAAGTCTTCACTGCACCTACAGCACTGATTTCATCAAGTTCACTAGTGTCTTAATAGCAGATCAATAACTTTCAAAGTCAGTGAGTTAATTTGATACTAGGACTGATGTGATCGTGCTGTGTAAGTAGAGGTAGCGGGAGCTGTCTGCCGTAAATGTTCTGTCAGGCAAATGCTTTCTGCACCCACCGCTTTGGAGTCAGCAGCCTCTAACTTCACTTGGGTAGAAAGCTTCAAATCTGACAGTTTTCACAAACATTCTCCATTTTCTCTTTTCCTCTCTCCCCTCTTCTAAAGAGCGCACGGTGTAAAAGTAATTTACACAAAGACAAGCAAAATGAAAACCACCAATAATAGGTTGTTCGAAATGTATCCAGACGCACTTTTGAAATTGAATGGCACAAGTAACAGGGCTAGAAAAATGGTCATATGTGCTTGCAAATTTTATTTCAAATCAGAGAGGGCAAAGAGAATCGAGCAAAACAAGAAGAAGGCACGCAAGGGAAAAGGAAACTTAAAGCTGAAAGAAACGTTTTCAGGAGATTTACCATCTGCATACGGAGCTCCAGGGTTGTTGCATCGGGGTCAGACTGGCTCATCAGAGGACAAAACTCCAATTTAGAATGTTCATCTAAGGATTGCTAATGGTATTAGGAGCAACCAGTGGGGTGGTCAGTGAGAGCAGTAGATTAGCTTGGCAGCCATAGTCGCTTGACCCAGACCCCTTCATTTCGCTGGTCAGATGGCATTAACTGCCGCATCTGTCAGTTTTCTCCTTTTTTTTTATTATTTTCCTCCCCCATCACCACCACCTCCTCCTCCCCAACTTAGATCATCGTTTTAAATAAATAGCTTTAAAAGGTTTAACATAGCAGAGAAAGGAAAATAAGCCCTGTGAGCGGGGATAAGACCAGTTTTATACTTAACTGTTTTTGGTGCATCGGGATTATACTTGAAGGGTGGCTGAGAAATTTAAACATTTTTAGGCTTGCAATTCAAATGACTTTCGTCCAAATTTCCATTGTTCTTTAAAATTTTCCGCTGTCTCCCATTATGAAACCTGTATGAGCACCAAGGCGGTTTTCTGTAACTGACATAAAATAAATCTTGTGCAAATTAACCAAAATCCAGGGAATGAAAGCTTGCGAGAGGTGGAGAGAATTGTAAATGCGAGTAACGGCAAAAGATGTTTACTGTGTGTTTATAGTTCTGTTACTTGAGATCAAGACAAGTAGCATGACTTTACACACGGGGAATTTTAGTGATATTTAGCTGCAAATAAAAGGCAACTATAGAAACATAGTTGAACGAAGTTGCCTTTTGTTGTCGTTGTTCACGACTCTTCTAAATTCCCACGGAAACTGTCAGCATTAAAGAAGCTCTAAGGTTAGGGCACTATTTCGAAATATGCTTTAACTTGGTCTTTTATGACTGCAGGATCATTTTTCGCAACCTATATTGTGGTGTAGTAAAGTCTGCACAGAAAATCTATTCAGCATTTACATTTTTTGGAAGTATTTTTAGCAACATGGTTTATGCAGATGCAATTGAGAGAATAATCATGATTGTCAATTGCTTTTAAGGAAGTCTTGATTATAATATTTGTGTAGGAATTATTTAGGATCCTGTCTTTGAGTTGATGTTGTTAAGACATAAGATAGAGGCAATTATCCCATGTGGGTTATAACAGTGCATTCCTTATTCAAATGATGCAGATTTGGGAAGAAAGATTCTTTCTTCATTCCAGAAAGCTGTGAAGAAAAATTTCAGACAGCTGTCGGAAAAGATATGCCATTCTTTTAATTTTTATCAGCCACCTTGCCGCATTTGTAAGTTCGACTTGTACATCTTGTTTGCTTTTTCTTCATACTTAATAGCCTTCACTTCATTAAAAGTGTATTAATCTGACTGTTCGTCCCCAGGGGGAACCCATAAGATTTTTTTTTTGTCTCTTTTTTTTTAGATTGCAAAAAAAATCTAGCAGATTTGGACCCTGTCAGTCAGAAATAATTGTGTTCTTAATCTTGTCCCTGATGGATGGCTCGGAGTTCAGCATCAGGCCAGCTCCAATGACAAATACAGTATTAATATTCATTAACCGCTTTGACAATGCTAATTTTGATGCAGTAGTAAAGGGCCTTCCAAAGTTAGCGGCCAAAGCATCAGAGCTGTAGAAGGTGGCAAGATAATTTGTGCTGGTTTGCTGAGCTGCAGCTTTCAAAGTAAACCAAAGCTAGGTAAAAAGTTCTGAAGTATTGTGAGGCAAGGCTGCGGAAGTAATACGATCACAGTCCGCCAAAAAATTTGACACCTCCGATGAAGCTTGTTTGACTGAAATTTCAACCAAGTTGTAACAAAAAAAAAGCATAACATGGTAAGTCAGCGCATTTTTTGATTTTGTTTAATCTTTTGATCTTTTCAATTATCACCATTTGAAGATCAATAGTCATTTTTTTCCCTAGTATCCTTTAAAGGCGCTCAGTGGTGTCATTCTGCGTATGTTAGTAACGCAGGCTTCAAAAGTGGGCAGTGAAGCTTTATGGAACCGCTTGCCACATTGGACTGTGGTAAATATTTGAGTATAGATATACAACTTGCTAAGTTGCCTATTTTTTAAAGTTGGAATTGACGCGTCAAAATTATTGCATAGTTCGACATTTCCCGACGAGCCTGCTTAAACAGAGCTGGTTATGTAGGCAAAATAAACGGTAGGTTAGCCTTTATACCTTGGGGGAGGGAGGGGTGGGGGAGGAAATTCTTTCTTGTCTGGCATCGAAATACCAGGCAATTTAACATTATGGGAAGCTGCAACTGGTTTTAATGTTACCAAGAAAGCAAGCGACTGTTGTTCTTTTGTTCCTTTCTGAAATGTTAGAGTGATTTGGGGCTGGTTCTGATCAAATGAGTGCTGCCATCTCATTATCTGTTTCCCATAAAGCAAGGTAATTCACTGAATAGACCTGAACTTGAGCATCTTTTCCTGGAGAGCTGGAGTTGGATGTAATCCCTTCGTGTCCCTATCTCAGCTGTAAGTGGCTCAGGTAGGGTGCTGCCCCCCAGTGGATCTGCCCACATCATGAAGATCCGGCTGATTTGTGCTGTAGCACAGGAACGGCAGCATGCTTGAATTCAAGCAGTGTGAAGCATCGTAATTTGAGCAGGTGTAAATGGTAAGTTAGCAAATTTTAAAAAGGGCTGAATGCTTTGAAAAGCGTTATTTCAGTTAGACAAATCTGGCGTTTCGATGAATTGTTTGCTGTGGAATGTGTTTCATTTTAATTGAAATTTTAAAAAAAACTTTTAAAAAATGCCATTGGCAAAGGAAGTATTCAGATTTTTTTTCTTGATATAATGGCTGAAGTTGATCTGAGTTGGCAAGTTTGATTTGTAGTCTCGTTCCCACAGTCTGTTTTTTTTTCCTTTCCCTCTACTTCCCCCCGCCCCTTCCCTCAGTAGATGCAAGGTAAATATGTGAGCTGAAAGGGTCTGGTATTTTAAGTGTTCACCTTTCGTCGTCTGTGGCGAGCTTTCCTCCCGCTCCTTTTTCTTCTCACATCCTCCAATCCCAAGGAAATCTGTGTTGAAGTTGCCCATCCTTTCTGCCGCACTTAGCGTTCATTGTGCTAAATGATTAGTAACTGTCCATCATCAGCAACCAAACTCCCAGTTTACTTAAGAAATTGCACGTGTGACAAAGGAAGCTGCTGGAGTGTGGTGGCCACTGTGAATAGAGGGAGGGAATGTAATTAGCTGCCTCGTTGTTGAGCTTTTTACATGTCAAACTGTAGTCTCATTGCCTTTGTTAGCGCCTGTATTGCACCATATAAAGGGAATTCAAAGGTTTTGTTTTGGTATTAAGGCCTTAAAGATTTCTGGCCGACACTTTGCACGCGAAGGCCAGATTAGTGCAGAGCACTAAATAAAGAGGGAAAAACTGCACACTGTTTTGTTTCCCCTGTTCTCGTGTCTTGTCACTTTTCTAATAGACAGATAGAAGAGAGGGAAAAGTGTGTTACATGTTCTGCAGAACGTACTAGATGAATTTAAAACTGTATGCATGTAAAGTTTGTTTTTCAATAGTTGCGTGACTTTTTTGGAGGGGGGGGTGGTGTTGTGGGCTGTATGCCACCTATACTCAAGGTGGGGGGGTGCTGGTTAATGGGAACATTTCATTACTTTTGCTTCTATTGTGAAAAGCATTTACTGGAACATATGAGCTGCCCCCAATTTGGAGATGGAGAGGGTTTTGTTTGGGGATGCAATTAGCGACGGGAAGCAGTATGCAAAGAGCAACTCAAAGAGAATCCTTGCAATACAAAAGCTGCTCTTGTATATTGTGTGTAGCCGAGGTCAGTCGGTAGAAGCTGCAGTGAGGTCTAGTGCTTTGCCTTTTCTCCCCCTATTTACTATTATAAAAAAAACCTGCTGGGACTGATGGCAAGACCTCACAGGTGTCTTTTTAAATATATATTTTTATATATTTGTATGTTTGTGAGTGTGTGTATGTATGATATATATTATAATGTCACTGTGTCAAAAAAAAGAGCATTCTCACAGCTCTACCCCCAGAAGTTCAGCGTGAGGGATTTGACATTCCCACAGATGTGACTGCATGCTACAGTTTGTTGATCATGCTCCCTTAACCAATGCTTGTCTCTTCGCTGCTGCACTTATTGATACCTTTCCATATAGAGTTGCAGCATTGTCATTTTGGTAATCCTAGGAGAGTTGTAGGCTTTGAAAAGAAAATAAATAGTGCGCGTGGGGTTATACCCGTGTGTGCGGTCTTACTCATTTCTAAGTGAGCATTTTGGTGCAGTGATCTATGTTATCATTTGAGTGTGTCCTAAATTTTGGTACCTGCTCTACGGCAGATATAGGACTACACCAGGACTAAGATGCTACTCACGGCAAACTTGAATGAGGATGTTGGTTCTAAAAACACCAGGCCAGAGAACTGGAAAGCTCTTACTCTTTTGAGACATTTTTTTTAGTACTTCACTTCTTAAAAAAAAAAGACGCTAGAAAAACCAGGAAGAAACAAAGCGCAGTCGGCACCAAGGCAAGAGAGAAAGGGGGGGAAAAGTTGTAGAGGTTAAGAGACAACAGAAGACAAAGCGGCATGTACCCGAGGGATGCAATTTTGCTGGGAATGGAAGAAGGGAACAATAAAGAAGGAACGCTAGCCTCTGGGCTCTCCTTTCTCCATCAGTTTGGTTGCTGGCACCTCAATCTAAACAGCTGGGTAAGTTACTCTATGCTACAGTGCACGTTTGTATTTTATTTCAACCGATGGGCTTCAGATAAGGCCAGTTACTGCGGTTAAGAGATGGTCAGCTAAGGCAGTGACCTTCTATCCGACACTTGAAACTGTGACCTTTGTGTCGCTGCTTTCAGAAGAATCTCTTCTGTGAAGAAGAAACAAAAAAAGAAAATGCAATTGCAGGCAGCATGACATTGGGTTTTCTTCAGGAAAGTTGTTTTAACCAGCTCGATACTGATTTTATTTTTCTTGATAGCTGCCTAGTAGCAGATATTCTGCACTCAGATTTCAATGGAGAATTTACACTTTCAAACTGTAAGCAGAGTAATTTCAGCATTCCACTGTCGTGTTTCCATTTAGTTAAATTGTGCTTTCAAAATTTAAGTGCTTTGAGGAAGAGTTGCTATGTGGCCCAATTGTCAAGCTGTTTTGAATGCAACAGTGTGCATATCAGGTACAAAACCAAATATAAAACAGGACTTTTTAAATATCCATGCATGTCATTTCGAAGGGAGGTGGGAAGAGAAAAAAGTTGCATTTTTACTTAATTAACTCTTTATTATCACAGTATTCATTTGGATCGTGAAAATGTTTTAATTTATCTTTGTAAACAAAATTGCTTTACATTTTCAAGTGTAAAAGAAATATCACTAACACTATACAATAATTACTTCCTGTCCTACATTCTTTCCCTTTAAAATTTATACATTGTCTATTAATACTTGCCAGATTGCACAAAATAATTTGATGTACTGAAGGTTCACTCATTTGAAGTGTATAAAAAAAAAAGGCTTAAATAAATTATAAGAAGTGGGGCGCTCTTCAGATATAATGGGTATTTGTAGAATCCTAGATAGTAAGTTGGTGTTCTCGAATGTACTCCTTTTCATTTAGATTTTTGTGAGGGAGCGGAAGATTTTATTTAATGTTTAAAAAGCAATATGCAGAGTATTTCTCAACAGTCGTTTTGAGTTTACAGGAAAACCTCACTTTTGGGGTTTTGGCATGTCTTCATGCACCGTGGGGTAGTGTAACAAAAGCCTTCCATTCAATGATATTTTAGAACGTACCCAAACAGCGATTTGGACGTTCTGATTGGATTTAAAAACAAATCTGATGTTTTTCTTAAATATGTATATAGGTTGAGGTTTTCATTTGTATATATATGCCAGTGCTGTGGGGCTGTCTTTTTCCTGCTATGAACAAAATTAGTGCCAGATGTTCTGAACATACCACCAGAACAAATAAAATGAGCATTTTAAGGCTGAAATTTTATTTTTTTTGATAAATGTTCCCTGTGATTTCCCGCCACCCTCATTATAATTAATCAACAGAACGTTTTTATATTATGGTTGTATTTCACTCAAATACCTATTTAGTATTTACTGGCATTTGAATAACAAGTACGCATGTTAAGTGTGTGATGGAACATTTTACAGCAAACTTTAAGTATTTCTGTGTGAATTGGTAAAAGCATTAAGTATAATATACAATTACTTTGCCTAGAACTTGATGTTGAAGTAATAATGACCAAAAGTTTCAAATTACATATTTTAGTTGTCGAGGAAATCACTATTTTTGAGGTGGTATTAACTTGCATCATTGTGGATGTAAGCTGTTTTTTAAGCATGTAAAATATAGTATCTAACATCCGAAAACTTGAATCTACTTTGTACAGTATCTTTTGCTGCAACAATTTGAATTATCTTTTCACCACCCCCCCACCCACCCCACTTTTAAACACCCCTATATGTTGTTCGGTATAATTATTTTTATTTTAACCAAATACAGTACAGCCTAGAGAGTGAAACCATTTGGTAATTGAGAGGGACCATTTATTTGATGGCTAATTTTAATCTTAATGTACTCTCTGATGGCACGACTGATGGTTTGTGGTGAACATTTTGACCTGATGTTGCAAAGCTACAACTGTTCCATGATTGAGTCAAAAGAGATAAACTAAGTAGTAGGTAAACCTGTATAACCAAATGCTTAGGGCCATTTGCAATGGGAGTTGATCAGGCTTCTCTTCGATTGTGTTGGCTAATGCACTTCTGATGAACGGAGTGAAATAGTTCTACATTCTCTTCACATCCTGCAAACCTGCTGTTAAAGATTAATTAATGACACCACCAATACGCACTTGATTGCCACTCAAGATTTTATATTTGTTTAGTAGTAATTGGATAAAGGAAACATTTTGCTCTCTATGCGGGTGTTCCCATTAAGAGGCCTCTACTATATTTTGTTGTTTGATCACTTAATATGGTGATTTCACTGATTGAAGCTACATTAATGTTACTAAGCGCTCTAGGCAAACTGATGGCCACAGAGGTACTGTCATCACTTTCTATATGTTTTGAATGCCATGAAGCTATCATTAAAAAAAAAAGTAAATCTTTATAAAATTGTCCCATTGTCCTTATTTTCTGTTGCTCAGTTTTTTATTGCTTGCATGCGACTGCTTTCTGGTTTTTACTGAAATGAATACTTGGGTTTGAGCCTTGGTGCTGCTATTTATCAGGTCACATGCTTGGCAGATGTCTTGTACTACTGGAATTTGTCAACCTGAAACACCAATCGATCATTGCCTGTCAGTTAACTTTCCTTGTACTACTTGTCCAGTCTGGCGCACACGTACTACACAGAGTTCAGTCATTGTACTGTGGACTCTGTGAAACTCTTTTATATGTTAGACTGAACTGCTCTAAGTGCAAATTGATTTTTTTTTGCTGAAAAGAGCGATGCTGAAGGCTCCTCAGCATATGTGCATTGTAAGAAATGATAGTTGCTTTGTATAGCATGACCTTTCTGCCCTCGGGCTCAATGTTATCAAATGGAAATAACTAACAACCATCTAAATAAATGCACTGTTCATAAAATTGCATGAGTATTAAGATCAGAACCCATATTAACTCAATGTATGAATTAAAGTGCAGGATTTATCCAAAACTTATTAGCTTAATAAACACCATTTTAAATACTAAAATTTAACAGGCTGAACAATTTAATAGCTAGCTTAGGCAGAAAACTGCAAACGTTTTGTTACTGACAAATATTTATTGGGTTAGTCAAGAACATTAAATATGTTCTGAAAAAGAGTTTCATGGACTAACCCCTTATTTAATGGTTCTGTAATAAAAACTTCTCACAAATAGTTGTTTATGGGTCACTCTCTAGTAGAAGAACCTCCCAAATTCAATCTCTCATGCTTTTTTTTCTATGACTTCAAGACTTAGAGGATTCTAGTATGTCTAAAATGGGTGGAATTACTAAAGCAATTGGGATAAAGGGTTCCTTTCAGTAAGTCACTGCATTTGCAATGGAATGTACGCTACAGTTGGGGTAACTCAAATATTCTCGAGCGGTATTTAATGTACTATAACAGGCAGTGATAACATATTAATCCACCTTTCATAAGTCTGCTTCTTCATTGTTTTCCGTACTTGTGGTCTTTTGTTCTCTGCGTGTTTATCTAGCAGTCTTAATCATTCTGTTTTACAGTACAAGTAAGTCCCAACCACATATTTAAGTGTGGCCTCATCATGCCACTCTTGGCATCATTTCTCCACCCACCCCCCCAAAAAGAGACCTGTATATTTTCTGTACTGTGCATTAGCTTTACTGTGTGGTTCAGAAAATGGCTATTGAGAAAATCCTCCAAACCATTTTATTTTCTTTTTTTAATTGCACAAATATTTTAAATTGTACCATTAAAGTGCCTACTTTCAGTTGTTTCCATACGGGGAATAGTATGGGGAAGAAGTGAGCTTTGTTTGCTCTAGAATAAGTAGTTCTGATATATTGGTGAATTTATCTTTTGCAACTTTAACCTCACTGGATAGACATTGGGTGGGAAAGTTCTTAAGAATGCCGGTGTTAGCTGAGAGTGGCACCAGAAGGGTGACTCTTTCACTGAAACAAACTAAAATCTTCTTGCTCCCAAAATATGCCAGGAACTGGTATAGCTGAGCAATTTATGGTTTAACATAAATGCATTTAATAGTAGTTCTCTACCAAATGACTCAAGGATAGCAGGCACCAAAGCTTGATTTCAGTTAGGTTTTGCTTATACAATTGTAACAATTGGGTGGCCAGAAAGTAGTCTTTCTTTCTTGACAGCTGGAACAGCCTAGAAATATGTGAGAGCATTCTGGAGAGGTTTTGTGCTGCCTGGTCATGCGGTATTGTCTTGGTATGCTGTCATGTCAGTGGTCCTGTCATCGTTTGTTGGAGGAGAAGAGAGGCCTCTTTCTGAACAGGAGAGTTTTACTAGTCAATGAAGGCCTTGTCCTTGGGAACAATGCCCAGTTAACAAAGGGCAAGACCTTGGCCAGAAATGAGCTGTATAATACTGTGAAAGGGCGCAGACCACTGTATAAATAAGAATAGGAAAAGTAGATTTGGAAGAAAATGCTTACTCAGGTGTGAAGGTTTTTTCTTGGTGGATGAGAATGTGAAGGAAAAGTTGAATAAAAGCACAGATTTAAATATTGTCCTTTATTGTAAACCTCTGTTAATGGAGAATTATCATTATGGAGAAAGTTGCAGAATTTAACTCTCAATAGCATTTTTTAAAAAAAACCTTGTTTTAAAATTGCAGTTAGGCATAGTTATCCAGCAATTAGGGAGTTAATAGTGAGCAGACTTTTAGAATAAGAGAATGTAGTGTTGCAGACCATTAAGATTAGTAGCTTTGGAACAGTAAGCCATGTCTGGGTACAGCCAAGCTCAGGGCAAGTAATTTAAGCAAAGCATCGGACTTGCCAGAATTAGCCTGGGGAAGGCAGCCTGACAAGCCCCCTTGTGTAGCTGCTTTTGTTTTATTGTATTTTGAGCACAAATGCACTTTTCAGACCCAATCTTTCTTCAGCTGCACAGAACTGCAGTGAACGCAATAGGGGTGCATTCAGTAGAAGGGACTGGGTAGAAAGATGGTCACAGCAGCTCCAGTTTGTTTTGCCTGCCTCTTGATTAATGACATCAGAGGTGAATGGCAAGCTTTCAGTTCTCTTGGGTTACCAATCTTTTTTTAAAAAAAATACCAGGGAAGGAGTGCGAGTGTTCAATCAATCTTTGACTGCCACATTCCTGATTGTGAATACTGTGTAGGGTCCACCCTAGTGAAACATCTCCCATTGCAGCTTATTTGGAATGTGACGCTTAAGTACACTTGAAAGGTCAGAGGTTGACTCTAGAGTTTCCTGGGTAAAGTGTTGTGCAATGATCCAAGAGGAGGGGTTTCCCTTCACAGCCTGCCTCCTGCCACTGTTTGATGGACAGTCCCACTTCCTACAGGCATTTCCTCTGTTTCCTCCCTTGGCAACAGCTTAATATTCTAACATCCTCTTTCCTTCATGTAAATCCCAAATAACACAGTTTTAAAAAGAGAGAAATGACAAGATTATTCGATGTAGTTTTCCACTGAACTTAGTTTGGCAGCTACCGTAATTAAGGAAGAAAATTCTACCACAGGAATAAAAAATAGATATGATCTCCACTGGTGGGGGAGTGTGGAAATGACTTGAACTGGTGAAGAAGAATGTAGTGGAAGAGACAAATGAACAATAGGTGAGATTGAGTGTTGGCGAGTAGGACTATAAAACTTGGCACAAAGCCGCACATTTTATACTTGCGCTTGTGTCCATGCAGGAGTGACCTACATGCAAGGCCACTAGTTTGTGGTTTTCAAAGGAAGAATGAACAGCATCACAGAATGTGATCACTGATAATCAGTAGAAGCCTCTTGCCTTGAAAACCGAATTTGAGTCACAGTACAGCAGTGGTTCTATCTATAGGCAATTCTAATTTTTATATTTCCTATTTTATCATCCTTTTTTGCTAGACACATTTTGAGTGGGGGGAAGTACCCGGAAAACGAAATAGCACCGCAAGTGTCCTTGGCATATACAAGTTGAAATTGACAAAGATATTATAAAAGGCCTTTGTTTTTAAATAATATCTTCATCCCCCTCCTCACCCATTCCAGAAATAATTACTCAAGCTTACTTAATAAAATAAACAGAGTACAATTGCTTCTCTCCATTCCCCACCCATCAAATAGGTAATATCAGAGAGAACTCTTAACGATGCTAAATAAATGAACCACATATCAAGCTGATGCACTGTCTTGATGCTTTTTTTATTAATCCTAAGTGTATAAGGCAGCGATGCTTCCTATGTTACAATCAAATACGTTCATTATTTTCAGTAGAAAAATTATCTAGTGTGGAGGGAACAAAATTGAAAGCTTTAAGAATTCGGAAGGGGGTATCTTCATAACAGCTTGTGTTTAAAAACAATAATAATTACATATTTTGTGTAATTATTTTCCCATGCAGTACTGGGCTATTACCTATTTATACAAGTTACTTTTAGTTCAGAACAAAAGTGGATTGAGTAGTTTTTACTGAATTCAGTTAGTGATGTGCAATTAGGGCTGTGAGTGTCAGAGACTCGTCAGTACTTAATGTAGGTGCTGATGACCAGATTAGAAATCTGTGTCAGGGAACTGAATTAACATCACTACAGTTACTAGCTTGGGATGTTTCATTGAATCTTGCCATTTGAACTGTACATATTTTTAGCTTGTTCAGACTCGGTCATTAGAGTACTTTACTCCTTTGCATGTTGCTAGATGTCACAGTTATATTTTAAGGTCCAAGCTGATCATTTATATTAAACTGATGCCCTTAGACTTGCTCTTCAAAATTTTCACAGACTTGAAAATATAGTGCAAGCATTTCCTGGCAGATGTAAAAGTACAAAAACAATTCAGATCTACTGTTTTGAAATTCAGCATATATTTCTTCAATTTACACATATAAAATGCATTAAACCAGAATAAACCAAATTAGAAAAATTAGAATTTAATGGTTTAATAAGGTCTCGCTCTATTACTATTTTGTATTGACATTTATCTGATAAATGTACTTTTCTTGATACAATAACACTGTCTCAGGGATTTGTTTATGAATATATAAAATGTGCTCTAGGTATAATTCATTCCCACATTTTGTGGGTTTTTTTTCTCAGCCCTGTAACTACCTTGTCCATCTTTCATGCTTAACTTTGTACAATTGATGATGTAATCTTAAGAGCTGTATTGTGTCACAGATGGTAACTGCCTTTTACCTTATTAGTCAATGTGCTCTACAAGGTCCTTGAAGCATCTGAATGTTTTGCTTTATTACCTAGTGAGATTTAAAGGGCGATCAAATTCAAAATCAACTTGGGAGCTCTAGTCAACTGGGCTGCAATGTCGCATGATGCAAATGTACATTTTGGACAAAATATAAACTGATGAGTTTGCTATGTTCTCGTGTGTTAGGCTGTCTCTTGGTCAACAATATTGATTTTAGTTAGTTTTTTTTTAGTGAATGAATCCTACTTTTTCTCTTGGAGAGAGAAGTGTTTCTTTTATTCTTTCATTCTTTTGTTCTTTTCTCTGTTTCTGCACCTTTTTCTCTCTCTCTTGTTTTCTCTGATTTTCTTTTATTTTATTTTCACTCTCCATTAATCACTTGAAAATAACGATTCAGGTGATGTCTTTACTATTTTATTACACTAGCTTTGAATTATTCTTCCAAGCAGTAATTTTGATTTACATTTTTAGTGAATTTTGCATTCCTTATTACGAATTGAAATAGCATCCTAATATTAAACAATCTCAGGACAGACAAAGCACTGGCTGCATCCTCAACAATCCAAACATTAGCAAAGTACCAACTTCCATGTAGCTATGACTTTCCACATCTAATATTCTTACAGCTTCTCTGAGAGGGACTTATTATGTTGCGTTACAGAATGGGTAGTTTTTGCTGTAGATTTGTGCCCAACGAAATTGGATTGAGACTTGCACAAACTCATTTGGGACCCTTGCGGCCAATGGAGGCAGAATAAATGCTCCGACAACACACAAGCAAAATGCTACAGATGCTGGAAATCCGAAATAAAAACACAAAATGCTGGAAATACTCATCAGGTCTGGCAGCATCTGTGGAGAGGAAGTTAATGTTTCAGGTTGCTGACCTATCATCAGAATAAATGCTGTTGTGTGTAGGCTCCGCCGCTGTGACTCAACAAAAAAAATGTAGGCATATTGGAAAATATTGTATGATTCCAGGTTTAAAATCATGGTGCCACGAATGGAGGCTAAAGCTTATTTCTATTAGAATAGAAAGCTAGAAGAGAATAATATCCAAGCAATTGAAATAATACAAGGAATTGATGAGTTGAAATGTGGAGAGCTATTTTATGCAAACACAAATGACTCAGCCCATTATTTATATGCTCAAAATGGGGATATGAGTTGAACTGAGCTTAAAGTGTACCTCTCACTTGGACTAATTGAATTTGAACTCCAACAAGACATTCAAAAGGGAGTTGGATCAATTTCTGATTCATCATCAAGGGGGTGGTTCAAAGGCGACATCAGATCAGGTCCTGGTGCAGCTGAGGAAACTGGGTGCCTGAGATTCTTTTTCTG